>NW_028161810.1:157500-242685 GCF_964263955.1 Coregonus lavaretus
GCATGTGTCTGCTCAAATGGTCAGAAACAGACTCCATGAGGGTGGTATGAGGGCCCGACGTCCACAGGTGGGGGTTGTGCTTACAGCCCAACACCGTGCAGGACGTTTGGCATTTGCCAGAGAACACCAAGATTGGCAATTCGCACTGGCGCCCCTGTGCTCTTCACAGATGAAAGCAGGTTCACACTGAGCACATGACAGAGTCTGGAGAACGTTTCACTGCTGCACATCCTCAGCATGACCGGTTGGCGTGGAGAACGTCAGACTCCCCCCCCGTGGCGGTTGGCATTTCTTTGGGGACCGCAAAGCCCTCCATGTCTAGGTACCGAGATGAGATCCTCAGACCCCTTGTGAGACCATATGCTGGTGCGCGGTTGGCCCTGGGTTCCTCCTAATGCAAGACAATGCTAGACCTCATGTGGCTGGAGTGTGTCAGCAGTTCCTGCAAGAGGAAGGCATTGATGCTATGGACTGGCCCGCCCGTTCCCCAGACCTGAATCCAATTGAGCACATCTGGGACATCATGTCTCGCTCCATCCACCAACGCCACGTTGCACCACAGACTGTCCAGGAGTTGGCGGATGCTTTAGTCCAGGTCTGGGAGGAGATCCCTCAGGAGACCATCCGCCACCTCATCAGGAGCATGCCCAGGCGTTGTAGGGAGGTCATACAGGCACGTTGAGGCCACACACACTACTGAGCCTAATTTTGACTTGTTTTAAGGACATTACATCAAAGTTGGATCAGCCTGTAGTGTGGTTTTCCATTTTAATTTTGAGGGTGACTCCAAATCCAGACCTCCATGGGTTGATAAATTTGATTTCCATTGATAATTTTTGTATGATTTTGTTGTCAGCACATTCAACTATGTAAAGAAAAAAGTATTTAATAAGATTATTTCATTCATTCAGATCTAGGATGTGTTGTTTAAGTGTTCCCTTTATTTTTTTGAGCAGTGTATTTCCTGTGTGCATCTAGCCTGACACCCAACGATACAACATCTGGAAGGATGGCCCCCACCAGACTAGTTTGTCATCACGGGCTAGGTTACCTGTCCATTTGACGCTCTGCCAAGGTTACCTGTCCATCTGACGCTCTGCCAAGGTTACCTGTCCATCTGACGCTCTGCCAAGGTTACCTGTCCATCTGACGCTCTGCCAAGGTTACCTGTCCATCTGACGCTCTGCCAAGGTTACCTGTCCATCTGACGCTCTGCCAAGGTTACCTGTCCATCTGACGCTCTGCCAAGGTTACCTGTCCATCTGGCGCTCTGCCAAGGTTACCTGTCCATCTGACGCTCTGCCAAGGTTACCTGTCCATCTGACGCTCTGCCAAGGTTACCTGTCCATCTGACGCTCTGCCAAGGTTACCTGTCCATCTGACGCTCTGCCAAGGTTACCTGTCCATCTGACGCTCTGCCAAGGTTACCTGTCCATCTGACGCTCTGCCAAGGTTACCTGTCCATCTGGCGCTCTGCCAGAAGGTGGCAGTGATGGGCTGTTGATCTAATGCTCATCTCGCCATGACGACTGCAGGTTGTTGTTCTGTTCCCACTAGATGGCCAAGCTGCAAAGTCAATTTAATTTAAGGTTCGGGTTAGGCATAAGGTTAGCTGTGTGGTTAAGGTTCGGGTTAGGCATAAGGTTAGCAGTGTGGTTAAGGTTCGGGTTTAAAAAAATATATTTTAAGTAGAGAAATTGTAGAACTAGGCAAGGCTTACGACTTTGCAACTTGTCCAGATAGTGACGGCCGTGGTGTTCTTCCCATTGAGTGAAAACCTGGAAGAACTAGAGGAGCAGAGAGAGAATGGAGAACTATGTACCCATAGCAGCATACACAGCTACTTAATCTAATAACTACTCAAACAACCTGAAGGTTATTAATCAGTTGGGGAATCCTATGTGAAGGTATTGTCTGGGCATGTCTAAAGAAAACTCCTCGTTCCACAGTAATGGCTGAATGTAAGGGTGTGGTGAAAACCGTTCACTGTAAATACACGGGAAAACCGTCCTGGCCTCAAGCTTGTGCAATGTCTTGTTGAAGTACAGTAGGAACAAACAAACATTAACTCTTAAGCGGAGACATACTGCATCTTCACCAATACGTTCGTTAGAACCAAGTGTTCTCGGAATGTTGTGACTCATTGTGACCTGTGTTTGAACCCCAGGTCTGCCGTGGCAGGGATGGACCATTTTATAAGTAGGCTATACTATTTATCTCCTCTTCACATGTAACATGCCATTTAGCAGACGCTTTTACCCAAAAGTGACTTAGTCATGTGTGCATACATTTTTTTTAACGTATGGGTGGTCCCGGGGATTGAACCCACTACCCTGGCGTTACAAGCGCCACGCTCTACCAATTGAGCTACAGAGGAACACATGATGCATGGTCTTGATAATCTCATTCTATTTTTGCCCTGGTTTTTATTGAGCGAACCAAACTCGTCAACTAATAATAGAAAGAGAATCCAGTACTTTAAATCCTGGTTGGACCACCGGGGAGAGAACTGTTGTACGTCTTTGATCAATTCCAGGGCCATCTGTAATCTTCATATGGAAGCTCCAGAGAGCTTCCTTTTTACTTTCCCAAGATGACGTTTCAGTTTTAGCCAGGTAGGGAAGTAAAAAGGAGCGAGGTTTCCAGGGTAACGGTGCCCAAGCTCGCTCGCCTGTTGTCAACGTTCCGTTAAACTGTAGATGGAACATGTTCTGGAACATCTTTATTAGGGGTTCAGTAGCTTAGTTGGTCAAACCCTATTGTATTTGTTGGCTATTATTATTATTATTATTATTATTATTATTATTATTCTGCTTCTTCTGTAAGGCAACATTAAAATGCAAATTCCAGTGAGATGGTAATGCCTAGGAAGGTGCAACTTGTCGTGATGGTAAAAGCCCATGGGCCACACCCTCTCATGCAATGCCATGCCAATTGGACACATGGTGGCGCTATAACAAGTGATTTGAAAATGCAAATTTTGAAAGGTCACGCCCCTCACCCTGTTTGACCTAGTCATGAAATTCAGTACATAGGTCCCTCTCCTCAAAAGGAACAAATTTGCCTCAAGGACCTATAATGGTGGATCCTTCACCATTTTGAGTTTGGGGAAAAACATGGTGGATCATTCGCTACTCCTCTGGCACCAAATGACTGATCTGCACAAAACTTGATATGTGGCATCTATGGACAACTTTCTCCCAACGCAACATTTTCCAGACTAGTATCTAAAACAACATGGACGCTATTGACCAATAAGCATTCACATGGGGGTGGTCTGGCACATAAATGCATATAAATCGGTCACGGATATTCAAATTGTAACAAAACTTGGTACACACGTTCCAACCACTGTGAGGACTCAACATATGCAAGCACATTCAGATCGACCACACGGTGGCGCTGTAACGTGCACATGTTTATATCTCTTGATCTGTTTGACTCGGTGTGATGAAATTTGGCACACATGCTCAGGGATTAGAGTCTAGCTAACCTGTAAAGTATTGTTCTGTTTTGCTGCATGGTGGCGCTGTTGGTCATGAAAACCCATTCATTCAAGCTCATTGGCTCATAGAGGCCATATTGTTTGAGCTACAGTCCTGGAAAATGTTGCGTTTAAAGACCAGGTTAGATAGATAGATGCTATATACCAAATTTGGTGCCAAACAGTCCAGCGGTTGTGGATATTATTTTTATTTTATTAGGATCTCTTTAAGTCCTCATTTGGACTAATCTTCCAAGAGTCCTTAAACATTACAATACAATTTATAATACGATCACATTTTCACATATAACACCACTGTTACAAACAGACATAATACACTGACATATATTGACCAGATAAATTATCTTAACAGTCTGAAATGATAGATTGATTCTTTCATCTACCATAGAATCTGCACAACCTTGCAATTAATTATATTTAAATGGTTCTGTCTGGATAAAACGTAGATTGTGGACAATCTATTCCTAGTATTTACTGAGAGACTGTCTCTTACCAACTGAATTCTGTTGTGAATGGAGTTTGGCCGTTTTAAATGGTGTACATTGTGAAATAAAATAAGCATGTTATTTTTCAATTATCTTGTTGATTTGATGACCAACCAAGAGCATTGTGCATGACTACAACAGAAGAATCATATCTCCACCTCAAAATAATCATTGCTGCTTTGTTCTGCGCAATCTGCAGCCTCCTAATTTCACTTGCTGATGCGTTTCCCCAGACCACAGAACAATAGTTCACCTGACTCCCAATTAATGATTGTGTTGTTTGCTTAAGAATCTTTCCCGGTAAATATTTAGCTATCCTTCTGATCATGTATGCATTTTTTTGTGCTTTTTTTTGCTTCCGTAAATGAGTTATTTGAAACTGCTTATCATGGTCGTTATCTAGCTGCACCCCTAGTAGTTTGGTTTCTGCCACTTCCTCAATTTGTACTCCCCCCCCCCCCCCCCCCCCCCCGATTCCAGGCTGTATCACAAGCCGGCCATGATTGGGAGTCCCATAGGGCTGCGCACAATCGGACCAGCCTCGTCCGGGTTTGGCCGGGGTAGGCCGTCATTGTAAATAAGAATTTGTTCTTAACTGACTTGCCTAGTTAAATAAAGGTTAAATAAAAAAATAGCCTTTTCCTGGTGTAACAGACCAACATAACCTTGGATTTCTTGGTCAAAAAAGTTTTTTTTTCTGGCAAACCCCACTCCCTGATATCTCCCAGATCTACTTGTAGAGCTTGCTTGCTAGTAGTCTTACTGAGAGAAGGGAGGAGGCTAATTGGTTGACTATTGGCAGGAGTAATGGGTTCTTTGCTGTCTTTCGGGATTGGACACAGTTTAGCATGCTTCCATACCTTTGGAAATGTCCCCTTTTCCAGTGACCAATTAAATATGTATTTCTGGGGAGCAGCGTAGTGAAGCAAAGCATTGTCCATGAGATCATAACCTGTAGATTTACCATTTGGGTAATGACTTCAATAGGTTTAACACCTCCTATCATAACCTGTAGATTTACCATTTGGGTAATGACTTCAATAGGTTTAACACCTCCTATCATAACCTGTAGATTTACCATTTGGGTGATGACTTCAATAGGTTTAACACCTCATATCATAACCTGTAGATTTACCATTTGGGTAATGACTTCAATAGGTTTAACACCTATCATAACCTGTAGATTTACCATTGGGTAATGACTTCAATAGGTTTAACACCTCATATCATAACCTGTAGATTTACCATTTGGGTAATGACTTCAATAGGTTTAACACCTATCATAACCTGTAGATTTACCATTGGGTAATGACTTCAATAGGTTTAACACCTCATATCATAACCTGTAGATTTACCATTTGGGTGATGACTTCAATAGGTTTAACACCTCATATCATAACCTGTAGATTTACCATTTGGGTAATGACTTCAATAGGTTTAACACCTATCATAACCTGTAGATTTACCATTGGGTGATGACTCTTCAATAGGTTTAACACCTCATATCATAACCTGTAGATGTACCATTGGGTAATGACTTCAATAGGTTTAACACCTCCTCTACTGACACCAATGGTAGACTGATAGAGCAGGTTTTTTTGCTCATAATATGATCATCAATCCATTGGACAATAGCTTGTTTGGAAGAATGGGTGTTATACATTATCGCTCAGTAAATGTGTTTTATTTGTAAAAGAAATCTGCAAAATGATTGGCAATATCAGCTGGTTTTGTTATTGTCCTCCATAAACCTCCACACTAGATGGACATGATGAGATAATGTACCAGGTAAGCCCTTAACTGAATTCCATACCTTTTTTGAATCATTTTTTACAATCAATAAAAGCATTTTTGTAAAATAGTTTTTTTTTTCTCTTACAATTCAATTTAACTGCATAATCACGTAGTGTTCTAGAATTCTGTTAATCAATTTCTAGTTCAGGTTTGGCTGCTAAGACTTATTTCTTTGAGAAAATGCCTCACCCAGATCATCATCAGTCCATGGAGATGGACAAGCCCCGACAGTACTCTTTCTCACAGGGGCATGATGGTCCATTACCCCAGTGAGGAAATCAATACAAAATTCCGTAGCGTGATTTAAATCATCCTCTAGATAAATCAGCTCCCAGGGTACAGCAGCCGAATCATTTTGAAATTGCTCATGATTAAATGTTTTAAAATGTCTCTTGACCACAATCCTTGGGGGGTTTCTTTGGAACCTTGGTGTTCGTGGTTATGATCACAATATTATGGTCTGTCCAGCCCACTGGCATTGATCTGGCTTTTAAGCATTTCAATGGTATATTACAGAAGATCAGATCAATGCACGTGTCCGAACGGTGACCTAACTTAGTTGATGATCTTGTAGTAACATTAACCATTTGTTTCAAACCACAGTTCTCTGCATATCTCAGTAATTTAGTTATATTTGAATTATGATCCTTCCAATTTATATTAAAATCACCCAAGATAAATACATCTTTGTTACTATCTGTGGCCTGGTCAAACCCAGTGCATAGGTCATCCAGATAGGACAGCTTAGGGCTAGATGAATACATCTCTGTTACTATCTGTGGCCTGGTCAAACCCAGTTCATAAGTCATCCAGATAGTAACATATGTATTTATCTAGCTCTAAGGTGTCCTATCTATGGCCTGGTCAAACCCAGTTCACAAGTCATCCAGATAGGACAGTTTAGGGATGTTTCAGCTGTTTGTGGGGGGAGGGGATGCTGCACAGTACAGAAGTAGCTCATCCTCGGGTAGCGTGTTCATTTTGAGAACCCACAGCTTAAACCCCGGCATTGCTGCTTGCAGCTTTTATTATTATTATTTATTTTCTTCCATAAGGCAAAAATAATAATGCAAATTCCAATTATATGGTAAGGCCTAGGAGGTTGCAACCTTGCATGATGGTCAAGGGCCACATGGTGGCGCTATAACAAGCGATTGAAAATGCACATTTTGAAAGCTCACGCCCCTCACCCGCTGTGAGCTCCAGTCCTAGAAATTGGTACATAGGTCCCTCTCCTCACAAGTAATACATTTGCCTCAAGAACCCATACAGTCCGCCATGATGGATTTTCCGCCATTTTGAATTTTTTGAAAAACATTCAAAACGCTACTCCTCTGGCACTGAATGATCAATCTGCACAAAACTTGGTACATGTAATTTATGGACCAATGTCTCCCAATGCAACATTTTCTAGGCTACTACTGACCAATAAACATTCACGTGGGTGTGGTTTGACACATCAATTCATATAGATCAGACACGGATATTCGTATTGTTACAAAACTTGGTGCACACGTTCCAAACACTGTCAAGACTCAACATATGAAAGCAGATTCTGATCAACCACACGGTGGCACTATAACAGCACATGTTTATATCTCTTGGCCGCATGGTGGCGGCCATGTTGTTTTAGCTAGACTCTTGGACATTTGTGTTTAAAGATGTGCATCCATAAATGCTATATACCAAAATTGGTGTCGATCGGTATAGCCATTCAGGAGAAGATGATGTTTAAAGTAGTCAATTTCATTAAAAAAATACACCAAAAGCATATTGCATGATCTGGTTGATTTTGAGTTCTGATATTTGGCAAGCGTGGTAAGGAGTACAGAAGTAGCTCATCCTAGGGCGATGTGTCCTATTTGTCCTGATGGTGGCACAGTCGGCCCGCAGCTTGAACCCCGGCAATGTTGTGTTGTGTTCATAGTATTCTCCTTTGTCTTCAAATCAATACCTTTTGTGTAATGACAGAGCAGTAGTGACTGTTCATAGTGAGTCCGGTTAGAGGAAACATTTACATGGGATGCTTCAACAAAACAGACTCATCATTGGTGAGATGCATTGGTTTTGCTCCAAATGGTACCCTATTCCCTATGTAGAGCACTACTTTTGACCAGAGCCCAAGTAGTGCACTACAGTGAGGGGAAAAAAGTATTTGATCCCCTGCTGATTTTGTACGTTTGCCCACTGAGAAAGACATGATCAGTCTATAATTTTAAATGGTAGGTTTATTTGAACAGTGAGAGACAGAATAACAACAACAAAATCCAGAAAAACGCATGTCAAAAATGTTATAAATTGATTTGCATTTTAATGAGGGAAATAGGTATTTGACCCCTCTGCAAAACATGACTTAGTACTTGGTGGCAAAACCCTTGTTGGCAATCAGAGGTGTTTCTTGTAGTTGGCCACCAGGTTTGCACACATCTCAGGAGGGATTTTGTCCCACTCCTCTTTGCAGATCTTCTCCAAGTCATTAAGGTTTCGAGGCTGACGTGTTGCAACTCAAACCTTCAGCTCCCTCCACAGATTTTCTATGGGATTAAGGTCTGGAGACTGGCTAGGCGGGCGCTGCAGGATTTCAGTCCTTCACGGCGTAGTGTGTTACCAATTGTTTTCTTGGTGACTATGGTCCCAGCTGCCTTGAGATCATTGACAAGATCCTCCCGTGTAGTTCTGTTCTCCTCACCGTTCTCATGATCATTGCAACTCCACGAGGTGAGATCTTGCATGGAGACCCAGGCCGAAGGAGTTATTTTGTATTTATTTTGTGATTGTGATGTAGTTGTCCCTGATTACACTGACTTTGCTCACAGCTGCTTGTTAGAAGAAGTGTACTTACTGTGATCAAGATGTGGTTGTCCCACTGGCTATCCTAAGTTGAATGCACCAATTTGTAAGTCGCTCTGGATAAGAGCGTCTGCTAAATGACTTAAATGTTTTTTCCATTTGCGAATAATCGCACCAACTGTTGTCACCTTCTCACCAAGCTGCTTGGCGATGGTCTTGTAGCCCATTCCAGCCTTGTGTAGGTCTACAATCTTGTCCCTGACATCCTTGGAGAGCTCTTTGGTCTTGGCCATGGTGGAGAGTTTGGAATCTGATTGATTGATTGCTTCTGTGGACAGGTGTCTTTTATACAGGTAACAAGCTGAGATTAGGAGCACTCCTTTAAGAGTGTGCTCCTAATCTCAGCTCGTTACCTGTATAAAAGATACCTGGGAGCCAGAAATCTTTCTGATTGAGAGGGGGTCAAATACTTATTTCCCTCATTAAAATGCAAATGAATTTATAACATTTTTGACATGCGTTTTTCTGGATTTTTTTGTTGTTATTCGGTCTCTCACTGTTCAAATAAACCTACCATTAAAATTATAGACTGATCACTTCTTTGTCAGTGGGCAAACGTACAAAATCAGCAGGGGATCAAATGCTTTTTTCGCCTCACTGTATATAGAGAATAGGATGCCATTTGGAACACAAATGTTGAGTTATAAGGGAACTGAAAGTGTAGGCTACAGTTCTTCCAGGGTAATTCGGCTAATCTGCTACAGCAATTACAGGGCATGTCTTGGCATGGTGAGCTAAGGCACAGTAATTACTTATCAAGAAGGATATCATTTGAGGAACCAGTGTTGAGTTTGTATGTGTGAGTGTTTTTTAAAGTTCAAATATGCTATATATGTATATTGGGAAAAGGCAATACATCCCAGTTGTGTAAGTATTTAGAAAAGTATGTTCATGTAAATCTAGAAGATTCCAGTAACACTTGCTGTTCGCTTTTGGAGGGAGCATTTTTATTTAAGTAGAAAGGCTATAAGTATCAGCACCATACTGGAAAAGAGGATGTTGTTGCATGATGATAATGGTCATTATTATGTATTAATACAATAGCCTTGTGGAGTTATTGGACAACACAATATTGCAATATCTTGTTTGTTTACGAGACAGAAAACACATTCCTTTGTCTGCTACACCCCTACCCATTAAAGAGATTTCCTTAGAAATATGCTACTATGGGGAGGAGGTCAGGGGGCGGGGCATATGTAGATATAATATCCTTATCCCCGCCTTTTATCCAAACGGGTCCATAGAAGGAAACTTTGTCGAGTGTGGGGGGCGCACTTCTGAGTTACCAACCCTGGCTGTGCCAAACAGTATTATTCAATGGTCAAGACAGCGTTTGGAGTATCGGTAAGGAACTGAAGCCATGGAAGACTTCATAGCAGTTTATTCGAACAGAGAATTAACTTATTTAATATATGCGCAATGACCCAGTGGTAGATGTGGATATCCTGAAGCCTTTAATCCCGACGGCGCGGACCGTGCGCGTGTAGCCTACAGGACAGGAATCGTTTTTGGAGAGTTTACCTCGAAAGGTACGTTTGCCTATCTGTGTACATATTCTATTTACGTTATATTTGATTGGATGGTATTGTAACGAAGGACATTTGATTGACATAAAACTCCTGCAATAACCTGCTCACTTTACAATGGTAGGCTATCATAATCAAATACAATTGACAAAATGTACTGAGGTTTCTGTGTAGTTAATGAGTAGTTCAAATCACCGTATAACTCAAGGAAGCTGAGTTTGTCTGACTGCAAAATGATGGCATTGTGGGAACCTATGCGCACCTATATTTTGTTGACCGTGACTGAATAAACGAATTAAATTCTGCCCTACTGAAAATCAATTAAATAATGCCCCTTTTCCAAACAGGGAGATTCTCTTCGAAACGCCCTCAGTCCGAGGGAGGGGGATAGAGAAGTAACATTCTGGTGACAGAGGCCTATACACGGCGATCGAGGTTGAGGATTGAGGTGGATCAGGGCCAGCGCCAGGCGGCTTGTTTGTGATTAACTGCTGCTGGGACTGGGGTATGGAGATGTTGCGTCGCTCCTCAGTATTCGCGGCTGAAGTGATGGAAGTATTTGACCGATCCCCCACAGACAAGGAGCTGGTGTCACAGGCGAAGGCGCTATGCAGGGACTACATCCATTCCAGGCTGAACCGAACCGGGATAGGGTGGTCCAAACCCGAGCATCAGCTCTCGGCATCAGGTGGGATGCTTGGAGAGGTATCCTCTGTCCTCATGTGGTTAGGTAAGAGGGCGTCAGTGCGCAATTTCTACATTGGTGGGCTAGTGTCTGTGTGAATGACAGGCTGTGCACCTATTGGTTCTGTATTCAGCAGCATATCCTATATGACCATTTTACAAAGGCACACGGTAATCGATTGTCTACAATGTCCAAATAATATTGTATTTATTTATATGATAGGTTCAGTTTATAGATACAGCTATTATAGGCTATAGACAAGCTTAGTTAGTCACATCAGCCTTGGTGTTGGAATTTTGCTCTCTGCTCAGACTCCTATCTAGACATTCAAATGATGTCATGAGGTTGTGGAGGTTACCTAGGCTACTTCCTCTGTAGCCTGCTATACCTCCTCCTCCTCCTCTGTATTATTCTGATAAAGAGAAGTGGACACTCCTGAAAGATAGACACACTGATGAATCACTGTCTGAAGCCCACACAGTGCATCACACGAACATCCTGTTACTAAGCAACGGGGAATACCTCTAGTCTAAATAAATACCTTCTAACCATGGAGCAGATGTTTAGTCATGTCTGTGTCCCAAAATGGCACCCTATTCCCTATTTAGTGCACTACTTTTGACCAGAGCCCTGAAATAGGGTGCGTGCACACAGGTCTACCTCAGGATCAGAGGCAACTGACCTGCAGCTAATAGCAGAAATGATACCAGTGAAACGCGGAGAGTAAAGGGAGATAACTTATTTAAAGATTTTGTGGCTGAGATAATACCTACAGCACTGGTGAAAAGGGAAGTCACTAGCATGGTCCCGGATCTGCGCTGTCTTGTCCACTTCCATGGTTGACAATGACAATAGGAGTGGTCTAGACGTACAGATCCAATACATTTGTATTCTAATTCCTAATTCTATGGGGTTATACAGCCAGGACTGTGCATAGACCTTTCATGGGGCAGGTGCTCAAAATGAAAAAAAAATCCCACAAATTGTAAGCAATTTGATGATTGATGTAAATCTGCTAGTTAGCTGGCTCCATTTCTTTTACTGGTTTGTGATTTATCATCAGAGTTTATTGGTTGTGTACACAGATTTGCAGATGCTGTCGCAGGTGTAGCGAAATTCTTGTGTTTATATCTCCAACAGTGCAGTAATACCTAGCAATACAAAACAATACACACATAATCCAAAAAGTTAAAAGAAAGAAATTAAGAATTATCGGAATTAATTCAATTAACAAAACTAAACAGTAATCCAAATGTTCATATCAAATAACTTCATAATATTAATAATCTTCTAACTCATGATATATGGCTGGCTGGCTGGATGGCTGGCTGGCTGGCTAGTGGCTGGCTGGCTAGTGGCTGGCTGGCTAGTGGCTGGCTGGCTAGTGGCTGGCTGGCTGGCTGGCTAGTGGATGGCTGGCTGGCTGGCTAGTGGCTGGCTGGCTAGTGGCTGGCTAGTGGCTGGCTGGCTGGCTGGCTAGTGGCTGGCTGGCTGGCTGGCTAGTGGCTGGCTGGCTGGCTAGTGGCTGGCTGGCTAGTGGCTGGCTAGTGGCTGGCTGGCTGGCTGGCTAGTGGCTGGCTGGCTGGCTAGTGGCTGGCTGGCTGGCTAGTGGCTGGCTAGTGGCTGGCTGGCTAGTGGCTGGCTAGTGGCTGGCTGGCTGGCTGGCTAGTGGCTGGCTGGCTAGTGGCTGGCTAGTGGCTGGCTGGCTGGTGGCTGGCTGGCTAGTGGCTAGTGGCTGGCTAGTGGCTGGCTGGCTAGTGGCTGGCTAGTGGCTGGCTGGCTGGTGGCTGGCTGGCTAGTGGCTAGTGGCTGGCTAGTGGCTGGCTGGCTGGTGGCTGGCTGGCTAGTGGCTGGCTGGCTAGTGGCTGGCTGGCTAGTGGCTGGCTGGCTGGCTGGCTAGTGGCTGGCTGGCTAGTGGCTGGCTGGCTGGCTGGCTAGTGGCTGGCTGGCTGGCTAGTGGCTGGCTGGCTAGTGGCTGGCTAGTGGCTGGCTGGCTGGTGGCTGGCTGGCTAGTGGCTGGCTGGCTAGTGGCTGGCTGGCTAGTGGCTGGCTAGTGGCTGGCTAGTGGCTAGTGGCTGGCTAGTGGCTGGCTGGCTGGTGGCTGGCTGGCTAGTGGCTGGCTGGCTGGCTGGCTAGTGGCTGGCTGGCTAGTGGCTGGCTGGCTGGCTGGCTGGCTAGTGGCTGGCTAGTGGCTGGCTGGCTAGTGGCTGGCTGGCTAGTGGCTGGCTAGTGGCTGGCTGGCTGGCTGGCTGGCTAGTGGCTGGCTAGTGGCTGGCTGGCTAGTGGCTGGCTGGCTGGCTGGCTGGCTAGTGGCTGGCTAGTGGCTGGCTGGCTAGTGGCTGGCTGGCTAGTGGCTGGCTGGCTGGCTGGCTGGCTAGTGGCTGGCTAGTGGCTGGCTGGCTAGTGGCTGGCTGGCTAGTGGCTGGCTGGCTAGTGGCTGGCTGGCTGGCTAGTGGCTGGCTGGCTGGCTGGCTGGCTGGCTAGTGGCTGGCTGGCTGGCTAGTGGCTGGCTAGTGGCTGGCTGGCTGGCTGGCTAGTGGCTGGCTGGCTAGTGGCTGGCTGGCTGGCTGGCTAGTGGCTGGCTGGCTAGTGGCTGGCTGGCTGGCTAGTGGCTGGCTGGCTAGTGGCTGGCTAGTGGATGGCTGGCTAGTGGATGGCTGGCTGGCTAGTGGATGGCTGGCTGGCTAGTGGATGGCTGGCTGGCTAGTGGCTGGCTGGCTGGCTGGCTGGCTGGCTAGTGGCTGGCTGGCTGGCTAGTGGCTGGCTGGCTGGCTAGTGGCTGGCTGGCTGGCTAGTGGCTGGCTGGCTGTCTAGTGGCTGGCTGGCTAGTGGATGGCTGGCTGGCTGGCTAGTGGCTGGCTGGCTAGTGGCTGGCTGGCTGGCTGGCTAGTGGCTGGCTGGCTAGTGGCTGGCTGGCTAGTGGCTGGCTGGCTGGCTAGTGGCTGGCTGGCTAGTGGCTGGCTAGTGGATGGCTGGCTAGTGGCTGGCTGGCTGGCTAGTGGCTGGCTGGCTGGCTAGTGGCTGGCTGGATGGCTAGTGGATGGCTGGCTGGCTGGCTGGCTAGTGGCTTGTGTGGATATGTTTAGTATAGGTGGTTAGCTTGACTGTAGACTAGGCCTACCTGTGTTGCTGCTGCCCTGAAAACAACCGACTGAAGAAGTCGGGTGGAATTGGGTCGGAGGGTCGTCAACATCCGACTGAAGAAGGGGTGGAGTTGGGTCGGAGAGTCGTCAACAACCGACTGAAGAAGGGGTGGAGTTGGGTCGGAGGGTCGTCAACTACCGACTGAAGGTGGGGTGGAGTTGGATCGTAGTTATAGATCTGTCATTGAAATCAAGTCTAAGACGCGGTAGATCTGTTCTATGTGGTGTACAAAAACATTAGGTTTTGTACACCATATTGTAAAATACAATATTTTTGGTTGTAGGAAATATATTTCACAGCGGTTTAGATGCTACAATGATTCTCTACTTGCTTGTTTTGTCACATTAACTGAAATTAGGCGAACTATTAGAATTTTTGCAACCAGGAAATAGTGGAGCGATTTCTGCATATTGCAGGTAGCTCGCTACACACACACATGACCGCATCTCTCAAACCATGCATGTTTGGATACCGGGTGCGTGCAATCTCTGTACAGGGAAGGCTGGGAAACTGGCGCAACCAGGCACACGCAATCTCTGTACAGGGAAGGCTGGGAAACTGGCGCAACCAGGCACACGCAATCTCTGTAAAGGGCAGATCAACAGGCGCAACCAACAGATGGGGTGGGGGGCACGAACTTGACAATGACTTGGGGCAGTGGGTTCCGAACAACAATGACACTTAAAAAAAAAAATACAGAACAGTTTTTTTTTTTGGGGGGGGAATTCTACCACCACCCAATAGGGCACTTTGGAGACAGGAAGGGCAAAGGGGCATGTGCTCTGTGAGGTAGAGCCCTGTCTGTGCCTGTTTATCTCTGACCAGGCTGGGAAACCAAACCACCTCACTGGCTCACTACCTGTCCTGTTGTTCCCTAGGTGATGAGTTGGACTGCCTGATTGGCTCACTACATGGGGTGTATTTATTACGTCTTGCAACGGAAACCGTTTACCGTTTTTAAGAACCAAATGGAACGAAAAGGGGAGGGACCTGGTTGAATTAGTTCAATAGAAACTCTCGTTTTCGTTGCAAAACGTTTTTCATTTGGAGTAACGGTTTCTGTTCCAAAAAACAACCGTTTCTGTTGTTCCCTAGGTGATGAGTTGGAGAACCTGATTGGCTCACTACCTGTTCTGTTGTTCCCTAGGTGACGAGTTGGAGTACCTGCGACCCAACATCTACCGTAATGTAGCTCGTCAGCTGAACATCACCGTTGCGTCTGAGAGCGTGGTGTCCGATGCCTTCCTGGCTGTGGCTGCAGAGATCTTCTCCACCGGTAGGGCAATGCCTATTCACTACTACACCAGTAGGACTATACCTATTCACTACTACACCGGTAGGGCAATGCCTATTCACTACTACACCAGTAGGACGACCAGCCTGGGGCAAACAAACAATTACCCCTTTATAGGATCTTTCCGACCTTAACCAAACTGTGCTGACTCAGATAGTATATTGTAAGCAGCATGGTTCCATCTACTATCTATGGTGGATTCAGAACCAGGCCAGCTCGGCTTGGTTTGGCTTGGCTCGGTTCGGCTTATTTTTTTTATTTTTTTATTTTTTATTTAACCTTTTAATTATCTAGGCAAGTCAGTTAAGAATAAATTCTTATTTACAATGGCGGCCTACATCGGCCAAACCCGGACGACGCTGGGCCAATTGTGCGCCGCCCTTATGGGACTCCCAATCACGGCCGGCTTGTGATACAGCCTGGAATCGAACCAGGGGGTCTGTAGTGACGCCTCTAGCACTGAGATGCAGTGCCTTAGATCTTTAGTAGTATGAAAAGCCCTGAAATGTATGGACAACTGATTATAATGTATCTGGGTTGTAACATGATGTCAATGGCAATGTTGGTACAGGGTTCTTTCTTGTATTGTGGCAAATATTGGCAAGAATATTCATGAATAAGAGAAGTAAGCAGCACAGAGGATGTTGGGGGCCTATTAGCATTGTGTTTCTATAGAAAAGGAGGAACTAGTTGATTCATTATCAATGAAACACAATGAAGATATGTAAAGTTAGGGAGAACAAGTTAAACTCACTTTGAGGGAGAATGTGAACAGAGGTAACTGAGACCAGGGTTGCGTCCATAATGACACCCTATTCCCTTTTATAGTGGACTAGAAAGTAGTGCACTATATAGGGAATAGGGTGCCTTTTTCAGACACAGACCAGCTCTCAGTATGGTCTGTTACCGCTCTTTACGGGTCTCTTTAAAGTGATTTACTGGCAGGGGTCAAGCATAGTTCTGTGGGAAAGGTAAAAATAGACAATTTCTGTACAGATTCAGTCTTTGCTGTCTTTAGGTTTGCTGTCTCTTAGAGCTTCAGGGAACTGTACAATATAAACACACTCTGGGCAACATGGAGCCTGTAGAGTAGAGACTGCGACTCAGCCATGAGCCTGTAGAGTAGAGTAGAGAATACGACTCAGCCATGAGCCAGTAGAGTAGAGACTGCGACTCAGCCATGAGCCAGTAGAGTAGAGACTGCGACTCAGCCATGAGCCTGTAGAGTAGAGTAGAGAATACGACTCAGCCATGAGCCTGTAGAGTAGAGTAGAGAATACGACTCAGCCATGAGCCTGTAGAGTAGAGTAGAGAATACGACTCAGCCATGAGCCTGTAGAGTAGAGTAGAGAATACGACTCAGCCATGAGCCTGTAGAGTAGAGACTGCGACTCAGCCATGAGCCTGTAGAGTAGAGAATACGACTCAGCCATGAGCCTGTAGAGTAGAGACTGCGACTCAGCCATGAGCCTGTAGAGTAGAGTAGAGAATACGACTCAGCCAGGAGCCTGTAGAGTAGAGTAGAGAATACGACTCAGCCATGAGCCTGTAGAGTAGAGACTGCGACTCAGCCATGAGCCTGTAGAGTAGAGACTGCGACTCAGCCATGAGCCTGTAGAGTAGAGACTGCGACTCAGCCATGAGTAGAGGACTGAACACTAATTCCTCCAGGAGCCTGAAGACTGGAGACTGAACATGTATTATTGCTGCTGCTCTGGCCTACAAGAGTAGGATAAAAAAGCTGAAAACATTAAGAATGCAACCATTTGCCATTAGTGAGAAGAGCGAAAATCTGTGTTTTTATTTTTAGAATCTAAAATAATTAGACACAGGAATCTTTTTCCTATATTATTTTCAGAACCATTGCAGAATATATTCCCCGCCTTTTCTCTCTGTGATTGGTTCAAATTCCCGATGGAGCCATACAACAAATTATCACCCGCATCTCTCATTTAATTTGACATTTTTACATTTTAGTCATTTAGCAGACGCTCTTATCCACAGCGACTTACAGTTAGTGAGTGCATACATAAAAAAAAGCAGCAAACTTTGTGGAGACCAATACTTGTGCCATTCTCAAAACTTTTGACCACGACTGTAAATATGCTATATGTATTTCAAGTTTTGCAATATCATAAGCGGCGCGGTTTATAATACCGGTATACAGTCGAATTTTAACATCTGATCTTTTACATTGAAGTAGGCCTATGTATCAAGTTGTTAAAGTTTACCTTTTTTTTTTGTCATGTGCACAAGTACAGTGAAATGCCTTTCTTGCTTGCTATTTCCCAACAATGCAGTAATGAATATCAGCACTATAAAAGTCAAGTAGAACAAAAACACACAAGAAATAGAACTGTAACTACTGAAAGTACTGTAATTGCATTTATTTTAGTAGCTTGTCCTACAATGTTTCACAATCGCGTGCAGTCCATCATATTTAGGTTGGGGGAAAAGTCGATATACAATTTTTTTGAATTCAAAGGTTCTGCTGACAGGTCCATGACAATCCACCATTGTTTTGTTGTTCAGAAACGGACACAGTCCTTTTCCAGATACAGCATAAATTACTGCTAAAGATTTAAACATTCCGCCAACACAGACAATAGACTGGTAGCTTATGTAACATACACTGCTCAAAAAAATAAAGGGAACACTAAAATAACACATCCTAGATCTGAATGAATGAAATAATTTTATTAAATACTTTTTTCTTTACATAGTTGAATGTGCTGACAACAAAATCACACAAAAAGTATCAATGGAAATCAAATTGATCAACCCATGGAGGTCTGGATTTGGAGTCACCCTCAAAATTAAAGTGGAAAACCACACTACAGGCTGATCCAACGTTGATGTAATGTCCTTAAAACAAGTCAAAATGAGGCTCAGTAGTGTGTGTGGCCTCCACGTGCCTGTATGACCTCCCTACAACGCCTGGGCATGCTCCTGATGAGGTGGCGGATGGTCTCCTGAGGGATCTCCTCCCAGAGCTGGACTAAAGCATCCGCCAACTCCTGGACAGTCTGTGGTGCAACGTGGCGTTGGTGGATGGAGCGAGACATGATGTCCCAGATGTGCTCAATTGGATTCAGGTCTGGGGAACGGGCGGGCCAGTCCATAGCATCAATGCCTTCCTCTTGCAGGAACTGCTGACACACTCCAGCCACATGAGGTCTAGCATTGTCTTGCATTAGGAGGAACCCAGGGCCAACCGCACCAGCATATGGTCTCACAAGGGGTCTGAGGATCTTATCTCGGTACCTAATGGCAGTCAGGCTACCTCTGGCGAGCACATGGAGATCTGTGCGGCCCCCCAAAGAAATGCCACCCCACACCATGACTGACCCACCGCCAAACCGGTCATGCTGGAGGATGTTGCAGGCAGCAGAACGTTCTCCACGGCGTCTCCAGACTCTGTCATGTCTGTCACATGTGCTCAGTGTGAACCTGCTTTCATCTGTGAAGAGCACAGGGCGCCAGTGGCGAATTTGCCAATCTTGGTGTTCTCTGGCAAATGCCAAACGTCCTGCACGGTGTTGGGCTATAAGCACAACCCCCACCTGTGGACGTCGGGCCCTCATACCATACATTTACATTTTAGTCATTTAGCAGACGCTCTTATCCAGAGCGACTTACAGTTAGTGAATACATTTTTTTATTTTTATACTGGCCCCCCGTTGGAATCGAACCCACAACCCTGGCGTTGCAAACGCCATGCTTTATCAACTGAGCTACATCCCTGCCGGCCATTCCCTCCCCTACCCTGGACGACACTGGGCCAATTGTGCGCCGCCCATGAGTCTCCCGGTCGCGGCCGGCTGCGACAGAGCCTGTATTCGAACCAGGATCTCTAGTGGCACAGTTAGCACTGCGATGCGGCGCCTTAGACCACTGCGCCACTCAGGAGATACCACCCTCATGGAGTCTGTTTCTGACCGTTTGAGCAGACCCATGCACATTTGTGGCCTGCTGGAGGTCATTTTGCAGGGCTCTGGCAGTGCTCCTCCTGCTCCTCCTTGCACAAAGGCGGAGGTAGCAGTCCTGCTGCTGGGTTGTTGGCCTCCTCCACGTCTCCTGATGTACTGGCCTGTCTCCTGGTAGCGCCTCCATGCTCTGGACACTACGCTGACAGACACAGCAAACCTTCTTGCCACAGCTCGCATTGATGTGCCATCCTGGATGAGCTGCACTACCTGAGCCACTTGTGTGGGTTGTAGACTCCGTCTCATGCTACCACTAGAGTGAAAGCACCGCCAGCATTCAAAAGTGACCAAAACATCAGCCAGGAAGCATAGGAACTGAGAAGTGGTCTGTGGTCACCACCTGCAAAACCAGTCCTTTATTGGCGGTGTCTTGCTAATTGCCTATAATTTCCACCTGTTGTCTATTCCATTTGCACAACAGCATGTGAAATGTATTGTCAATCAGTGTTGCTTCCTAAGTGGACAGTTTGATTTCACAGAAGTGTGATTGACTTGGAGTTACATTGTGTTGTTTAAGTGTTCCCTTTATTTTTTTAGCAGTGTATTTGACAGTATGGGTAGGCTACAGTATTGCTGTGTGATGGGAGCACGACATCATTGACTATTTCATCTCAGAGCCCTATACCAAGGCAGGACCCATAAACCCAATAATCTAATGCCAATACTTCCAAATTATACAGCAAATAAAGGGTATTATTGTCACCATAAAAGGTGAATGGAGGCGTTTTCCAGGTGGCGTTTTAATGCTTGTTCACGTGCACAATTTTACAACCGGTCTGATTTTATAATGGGAAACATACGTACAGTTGAAGTCGGAAGTTTACATACACTTAGGTTGGAGTCATTAAAACTAGTTAGGACATATACTTTGTTCATGACACAAGTAATTTTTCCAACAATTGTTTACAGACAGATTATTTCACTTGTAATTCACTGCATCACAATTCCAGTGAGTCAGAAGTTTACAAACACTAAGTTGACTGTGCCTTTTAAACAGCTTGGAAAATTCCAGAAAATTATGTCATGGCTTTAGAAGCTTCTGATACGCTAATTGACATCATTTGAGTCAATTGGAGGTGTACCTGTGGATGTATTTCAAGGCCTACCTTCAAACTCAGTGCCTCTTTGCTTGACATCGTGGGAAAATCAAAAGAAATCAGCCAAGACCTCAGGAAAAAAAGGGACTGGTGCACTTCACAAAATAGATGGCATCATGAGGAAGGAAAATTAGGTGGATATATTGATGCAACATCTCAAGACATCAGTCAGGAAGTTAAAGCTTGGTCGCAAATGGGTCTTCCAAATGGACAATGACCCCAAGCATACTTCCAAAGTTGTGGCAAAATGGCTTAAGGACAACAAAGTCAAGGTATTGGAGTGGCAATCACAAAGCCCTGACCTCAATCCTATAGAACATTTGTGGCAGAACTGAAAAAGCGTGTGCGAGCAAGGAGGCCTACAAACCTGACTCAGTTACCCCAGCTCTGTCAGGAGGAATGGGCCAAAATTCACCCAACTTATTGTGGGAAGCTTGTGGAAGGCTACCCGAAACGTTTGACCCAAGTTAAACAATTTAAAGGCAATGCTACCAAATACTAATTGAGTGTATGTAAACTTCTGACCCACTGGGAATGTGATGAAAGAAACAAAAGCTGAAATAAATAATTCTCTACTATTATTCTGACATTTCACATTCTTAAAATAAAGTGGTGATCCTAACTGACCTAAGACAGGGAATTTTTACTAGGATTAAATGTCAAGAATTGTGGAAAAACTGAGTTTAAATGTATTTGGCTAAGGTGTATGTAATCCTCCGACTTCAACTGTATGTATGTATGTATGGCGTACAGTGAGTATGTCAATGTATGTGCGCAGACTTTCCATGATTGGCGCACGCAGACATTTTGTGTGAAATTACGCAACGCTTATAAATGAGGCCCCTGAACTCGACTGGTCCATATTGGGTTAGAAAGTGACCATGTGAGAGGGAGGTGATTCCAGATTAGACTGTTCTGTCAGGCCCCTCCCGGCCCAGGGAGTTCACAACTTTAACAGCATCTTTCCTCAGGGGCAACCAGAGCCACTCCCTACATTCCCCACCCTGCTACAGTAAAATAAACAGAAACCCTGCAACTCCCTGCTACAGTAAAATAAACAGAAACCCTGCAACTCCCTGCTACAGTAAAATAAACAGTAACCCTGCAACTCCCTGCTACAGTAAAATAAACAGTAACCCTGCAACTCCCTGCTACAGTAAAATAAACAGTAACCCTGCAACTCTCTGCTACAGTAAAATAAACAGTAACCCTGCAACTCCCTGCTACAGTAAAATAAACAGTAACCCTGCAACTCCCTGCTACAGTAAAATAAACAGTAACCCTGCAACTCCCTGCTACAGTAAAATAAACAGTAACCCTGCAACTCCCTGCTACAGTAAAATAAACAGTAACCCTGCAACTCCCTGCTACAGTAAAATAAACAGAAACCCTGCAACTCCCTGCTACAGTAAAATAAACAGAAACCCTGCAACTCCCTGCTACAGTAAAGTAAACAGAAACCCTGCAACTCCCTGCTACAGTAAAGTAAACAGAAACCCTGCAACTCCCTGCTACAGTAAAATAAACAGAAACCCTGCAACTCCCTGCTACAGTAAAATAAACAGAAACCCTGCAACTCCCTGCTACAGTAAAATAAACAGTAACCCTGCAACTCCCTGCTACAGTAAAATAAACAGTAACCCTGCAACTCCCTGCTACAGTAAAATAAACAGTAACCCTGCAACTCCCTGCTACAGTAAAATAAACAGTAACCCTGCAACTCCCTGCTACAGTAAAATAAACAGTAACCCTGCAACTCCCTGCTACAGTAAAATAAACAGAAACCCTGCAACTCCCTGCTACAGTAAAATAAACAGTTACCCTGCAACTCCCTGCTACAGTAAAATAAACAGTAACCCGGCAACTCCCTGCTACAGTAAAATAAACAGTAACCCTGCAACTCCCTGCTACAGTAAAATAAACAGAAACCCTGCAACTCCCTGCTACAGTAAAATAAACAGAAACCCTGCAACTCCCTGCTACAGTAAAATAAACAGAAACCCTGCAACTCCCTGCTACAGTAAAATAAACAGTAACCCTGCAACTCCCTGCTACAGTAAAATAAACAGAAACCCTGCAACTCCCTGCTACAGTACCCGGGGTGTTGTGGTGTTAATCAGACAGACATAACGGACATAACAGTGGCTAAAACAGGATGGTGAAATAAGATCATATCTGTATTCTGGGCATCCTGTTAGTAGGCAGAAAAGCTGCATGGCCTTTAAATCGGGGCTTTCTCTTGTAATGAAACCCATAGACCTCTGGTCAAAAGTATGTACCAACAATGTAGAATAAAAGGGAGAAGAGAAACACGTGAAATACGAGAGAAGAAGAGAAGAGAAACAGGAGAATGTTCTATACAGGTCAGTGCCCGTACCGTTATTACAATATGCACGGCTACTGGAGGGTGTGAGGTAGGTTTGTACATGTAAACAGGGCTACTCCGAAACATGACCCGCCAAACCGCGCTCCTTTAACACCCGCCTGCTTAACCCGGAAGCCAGCCACACCAATGTGTCGGAGAAAACACAGTTCAACTGACGACCGAAGTCAGCCTGCAGGCGCCCGGCCCGCCACAAGGAGTCGCTAGAGCGCGATTAACCAAGTAAAGCCCCCCCCCCCCCCCGGCCAAACCCTCCCCTAACCCGGACGACGCTGGGCCAATTGTGCGCTGCCCTATGGGACTCCCGGTCACGGCCGATTGGGGAAATAATAATCTGTCTTGGAGCCTGTTGGTCCGAGACCCAATGCTCCGGGAACCGCCTGCCGGGTGGAAGCAGGGAGAACAGTCCATGGCTCAGGTGGCTGGAGTCTTTGGCAATTTTTCGGACCTTTCTCAGACACTGCCTGGCATGAATGTCTTGGATGACTGGGAGCTCGCCCCCAGTGATGCGCTTTGCCGTCCGCACCACCCTCTGTAGGGCCTTGCGGTTGATGGCGGAGCAGTTGCCATACCAGGCGGTGATACAACAAGTCAGGTGAAGTTCCTGAGGATCTGAGGGACCAATGTCTTCAGCCTCCAATGTTAACACATGGTGTCAGTGTCATGATCCATCTGCAGCTGAATATTCACAACTTGAACATTCATTGACTTGAACTACTTTTGACCGGGCTCCATATGGCTATGTGGGGAACACGGTGCCATTGACAGCTGAGGCTAAGCTAGTTCTGTTACAGAGTCCTGTCTGTCGCTTAGAGTATAGAGAGTCCTGTTGTCCTCTGCCACTGAGCTAGTTTTGGCGTGCCTCCCAAATGGCACCCTATTCCCTATATAGTGCACTACTTATGACCAGGGCCCGTAGGGTTTCCACTATGTAGGGATTAGGGTGTCATTTGGGAAGCAACCCTAGCCCTGTCACAGAGCCCTGTTGTCACTCTGCCCAGCTTCCTGAGGAGGAAGCCGTGGGCAACAGGACAGGACAGTCATCACTAAAACCACAGGGTACAAAATAGAATCCAGCGCTGCATTTCAAATAGAACCCTATTCCCTATAGTGCACTACTTCTAACTAGAGCCCTCAAAGGGTAAAAAGTAGTGCACTAAATAGGGAATAGGGTGTCATTTGGGACGCATCCCAGCTCCAGAGCCCGGCTCTATAGGAACCCTTACAGTACTATCTGCCCAGGTGGAAAATGTGAGAAGACTGGTGTCTGTCTGTTTTGAGATGGTCCTAAATGGCTCAGTCGGTAGAGCATGGTGCTTGCAACGCCAAGAGTCGTGGGTTTGATTCCCGCTTGGGGCCACCCATATGAAAAAAAAAATTAAAGGAAGGGGTGACTGTAAAGGCCCAGCCGGAAGAGTTTTGTGATGTTTTTGTTCATTTTTTTACTTCGGAAAGGTTTTTTTAGACTGTTTGGGCACACAAAATATTTTCTCGAGGCAAGCCGAGGTAGCCGACGACTATGCACCTTCCTCGATGATTGTTCAATAGTAGGAATTGTTCAATAAAGGCTTTGTTGTCATTCGATGAAAGATTACTCGTTTTCGTGGACATTTTGTTCATTGAAAAATACTGCACCAAACATCTTAGTTAGATGTAAAATTGCGTCAAAATGTTGACGTCAAAAACGTCAAAATTAATGATAGATTTCTTGAGTTAGACTACATGGCCAAAGGTATGTGGACACCCCTTCAAATTAGTGAATTCGGCTATTTCAGCCACACCCGTTGCTGACAGGTGTATAAAATCGAGCACATAGCCATGCAATCTCCATAGACAAACATTGGCAGTAGAATGGCCTTACTGAAGAGCTCAGTGACTTTCAACGTGGCACCGTCAAGTCAGTTCGTCAAATTTCTGCCCTGCTAGAGCTGCCCCGGTCAACTGTAAGAGCTGTTATTGTGAACTGGAAACGTCTAGGAGCAACAAAAGCTCAGCCTCGAAGTGGTAGGCCACACAAGCTCACAGAACGGGACCACCGAGTGCTGAAGCACGTAGCGCGTCTGTCCTCGGTTGCAACACTCACTACCAAGTTCCAAACTGCCTCTGGAAGCTTCATGAAATGGGTTTCCATGGCCGAGTAGCCGCACACAAGCCTAAGATCACCATGCACAATGCCAAGCGTCGGCTGGAGTGGTGTAAAGCTTGCTGTAATTGGACTCTGGAGCAGTGGAAACACATTCTCTGGAGTGATGAGTCACCCTTCACCATCTGGCAATCCGGACAAATCTGGGTTTAACGGACGCCAGGAGAACGCTACCATAGTGCCAACTGTAAAGTTTGGTGGAGGAGGAATAATGTTCTGGGGCTGTTTTTCATGATTCAGGCTCCTTAGTTCCAGTGAAGGGAAATCTTAACGCTACAACATACAATTACATTCTAGACGATTCTGTACTTCTAACTTTGTGGCAAGAGTTTGGGGAAGGCCCTTTCCTGTTTCAGCATGACAATGCCCCCGTGTTACAAAGCAAGGTCCATACAGAAATGGTTTGTCAAGATCAGTGTGGAAGAACTTGACTGGCCTGCACAGAGCCCTGACCTCAACCCCATTGAACACCTTTGGGATGAATTGGAATGCCGACTGTGAGCCAGGCCTAATCTCCCAACATCAGTGCCCGACTTCACAAATGCTCTCGTGGCTGAATAGAAGCAAGTCCCCGCAGCAATGTTCCAACATCTAGTGGAAAGCCTTCCCAGAAGAGTGGAGGATGTTATAGCAGCAAAGGGGGGACCAACTCCATATTAATGCCCATGATTTTGGAATGAGATGTTTGACGAGCAGATGTCCACATACATTAATTCTGACTTTTGAGGAAGTATATACTGGCTACAGCGTCTCAAAATGGACAAACAGTACTTTTGCCGCTTTTTAATTTTTACTTTTTTGAAGCCAAGGTCTTTTAAGGGAGTGTGCGAGGCACAATCGTTTGTTTCGAACTCGGCGAGGCGCTAGCCGAACTGAAGCACGCTGACGCCTTATGTCGCTTTGGATAAAAGCGTCTGCTAAATGGCTTTTAAAAATATTTTGGGGGGGATGGTCCATAGTTAGTCTGTCACAAGAGACTAACCAAAGTCTAGTTGTGTTAACATTGTCCCGTTCTGTCAGGGAATGACTGTTGAATCCATGACCTTGGACTTAAACCTTATATTACACACACAGTTCATTACGTTGTCAGTTGATTATTTTACATTTTCATAACACAACATTCTAGAACAATTTGTCTGTATTCTAAACGAGTGAGAAGTCCTTCTATGATACTTAGAACTGAAAGGAGCTTATTTCTACAAAGGAATGAGTCTGTGCTTCAATTTCAATGTAGGGCTATTCACAGTCCCCCTAGTCTGAATACATTACCATAAATGGTAGCGTACTAGATAAAATCCTTACTGAAAACAAGTGCTTCAAGTTTGCTAAACGTCTGCTGTCTGAGCTAATAAGGAATAATATACCAGTTTTAAACTGCCTTTCTGATGTATTGTTGTTTGGCAGATGGGCATGTCTGCTGAATGCCTGGAGGCTGCTTCTAGTTACATAACTCGTGTCTCTTTCTGTCTCTCTCTGTCTCTCTGTCTCTCTCTGTCTCTCTCTCTCTCTCTCCCTTCACTGAAGGAGTTCCTGGCAGGGATGCAGTCAGCTCCTCAAACACACTCGGCTCCCACAGACAGGCAGACAGGCAGACAGGCAGACAGGCAGGCAGGCAGGCAGACAGACAGACAGACAGACAGACAGACAGACAGACAGGCAGGCACCCCTCAGGCAGCATGATCATGTAAAACCCAATTATTATTATTGGAATGTGTGGGAAGGAAAACACTGGGTGTTTATGTAATGTGTATGGTGCTGGAGGTTTTAGTGTCTGAGTCTCTGTCTGCATCTCTCCTCAGGTATAACGTGGGGGAAGGTGGTGTCCCTGTACGCAGTGGCAGGTGCCCTTGCGGTGGACTGCGTGCGCCATGGTCACCCAGCCATGGTCCACACCATCGTAGACTGCATGGGGGAGTTTGTCCGCAAGAGCCTGGTCTCCTGGTTGAAGAGGAGAGGAGGATGGGTAAGAGGACCACCATAGAAATACAATCTATAGAACGTTAGAGGTTCCATGCCCTTATTATTGATTATATTTCTATGCTCACCACGCCATAGTTTCACCCATAGACATACAATTACTAGAATGGGAGAAAACACTTCAGACAACCGCAATTTGACAGTACATATATGGGTAGACTCAGCAGTCTTATGGCTTCGGGGTCGAAGCTGTTTTAGGAGCCTTTTGGTCCCAGACTTTGTGCTCTTGTACCACTTGCCATGCGGTAGCAGACGGAACAGTCTATGACTGCTCGGCTTTCTTCTGACACCGCCTGGTATAGAGGTCCTGGATGGCAGGGAGTTCGGCCCCAGTGATGTACTGGGCTGTACGCACTACCCTCTGTAGCACCTTGTGGTTGGATGCTGAGCAGTTGCCATACCAAGCGGTGATGCAGCCAGTCAAAATGCTCTCAATGGTGCAGCTGTATAACTTTCTGAGGATCTGAGGGCCCATGCCAAATCTTTTCAGCCTCCTGGGGGGGAAGAGGCGTCGTAAAGTGAAGACACTTACCAGAATGGTCAGCGCATGCTCTGAGTACGTGTCACATCGGCTACGGAGAGCGTGATCACACAGTCGTCTGGAACAGCTGGTGCTCTCATACATGGTTCAGTGTTTCTTGCCTTGAAATGAGCATAGAAGGCATTTAGCTCATCTGATAGACTTGAGTCATTGGGCAGCTCGCGGCTGGGTTTTCATTTGTAATCCGTGATAGTTTGCAAGCCCTGCCACATATGACGAGCGTCAGAGCCGGTGTAGTAGGATTTCGATCTTAGTCCTGTATTGACGCTTTGCCTGTTTCTCAGTGGACCCTAATAGCGTTTGAATAGATGCATAGATGTTAGATTTAGACAAAGATTTTAAAATGGGCTATCTGATTGAGAACATGCGTTGCACAAACAACATGCTTAAATACATCACCACTATGTAGCAACCTGTATTAGCGCTAACATTTGCTTTGCCCTAGCTAGTGCATTTGCTAAAGCTAAAGGGCATTTAGCTAGCCAGGCATGCTAGTTAGCAATTAGCATTAGGCACATGCCAGCTTCCTTAGACTAACTAACTCTCGTTTTGCAAAAAAGCAAGATACACAAATGAATATTATAAAAGAGAAAACGTGGATTCATATTTAGAAGCAACTTGGAAAGCAGCGTTGTTGTTTTAGAATAATCTGTTGAGTGCAAGCTGAGAGAAACAGGCACCGCGTGTAGGAACTGAGTGTGCTGCCTGCCTGTTGAGGGGCGGGGCTTCAGCCTTAGTCTAAATTTGAGTCGTTTAGAAAAGAGTGTTGGGGCGAAATATTGTTATGCATTGAATTTTTGATTGGATGTTGTTGCTCCCAAAATAAAACTCCAAGTCGCACACCAAAATATATGGTCGCACTTTAGAGCCTTGCCTGTGGTTCAAGTGATTGACTGAGTCTGTGCACCACCCACGTTTGTTTAGGATAGGCTATGTAATGATGATGGATATAGGCTATGTAATGATGATGGATAAAGGCTATGTAATGATGATGGATATAGGCTATGTAATGATGATGGATATAGGCTATGTAATGATGATGGATATAGGCTATGTGTTGATGATGGATATAGGTTATGTAATGATGATGGATATAGGCTATGTAATGATGATGGATATAGGCTATGTAATGATGATGGATATAGGTTATGTGTTGATGATGGATATAGGTTATGTGTTGATGATGGATATAGGTTATGTGTTGATGATGGATATAGGTTATGTAATGATGATGGATATAGGCTATGTAATGATGATGGATATAGGCCATGTGTTGATGATGGATATAGGCCATGTGTTGATGATTGATATAGGCCATGTGTTGATGAGTGATATAGGTTATGTGTTGATGATGGATATAGGCTATGTGTTGATGATGGATATAGGCTATGTGTTGATGATGGATATAGGCTATGTGTTGATGATGGATATAGGCTATGTGTTGATGATGGATATAGGTTATGTGTTGATGATGGATATAGGCTATGTGTTGATGATGGATATAGGCTATGTGTTGATGATGGATATAGGTTATGTGTTGATGATGGATATGTATTATTTTATCACAGAATTGTACATACACGATTGATTTCCTAGAGGACAGACTCAGTACTCACACTTACAGTAAGCCTGTGTCTGCACATGCCTGCAAGTGTTT
Organism: Coregonus lavaretus; assembly: GCF_964263955.1. NCBI lineage: Eukaryota > Metazoa > Chordata > Actinopteri > Salmoniformes > Salmonidae > Coregonus > Coregonus lavaretus. Next base: position 186,568 of record NW_028161810.1, read on the forward strand.
CCCTATGTTGTACATATTTGAATTCAGACTGCCTGCAGGACTTAGGTTATAGGTCACGGTCTTCCAGGACTTAGGTTATAGGTCACGGTCCTCCATACCCACCTATCAGGTCTGTCCTGAACATGTCCCTCAAGGTGTCCACGGAGAGAATAGCTCAATAAAACTGAGGCAAGCAAGAGCCTGAACACAACACAATCATGAATGTGCAAAACAAAACTCCCTGTCCTTTACATGGTAGAAGGGCAGGGGGTTTTGCACATTGACTTTGACTAACTCAAGACGCTCTCCTCAAAGCATGAGGTGTCTGTAACGGCTATTTCTAAAAGCCAGCATCCAGAAATTGAGTTGAATTCAGCCATTACTTTAAGAAACTCCCAAGAAATGTCTCTCTATATATATATATATATATATATATATATATATATATATATATATATATATATATATATATTCTTGCTCTAGAGGACTTCTGATTAAAATCCGCAGAGAGCAAAGCGTGGCGCTCAACTGGTACTCAGAGCTGAGAGGAGGCCTGGCAAGGAGCCTCGGCCTAAATCTGTGAGTTCTGCTCTGTTGGCAAAGCTTAAAAGTCAACCAAGAATCCCTCTAAAGCAGTGCTGAGTCCCAAATGTCACCCGATCTCCCTATGTAGTGCACTGCTTTCGACCAGGACCCATAGGGTACCATTTGGGACACAAGCCTTGGAATGGCCCGTTGGAAGTTGACCACGCCAGATAATTAAGTGGACTGAAGTTTGATGCTGATATATACCACAACATTTAGAAGGAAATGGCTGCAGATAGATAGAACTGTCTGTTGATGTAGCCTCCCACTGGGCACAGACGTCAGTTCAATGTCTAGTTTTGATTTTACATTTGGTTGAGATGTCATCTAACGTGAAAAAAATAAAAAATAAACATTTCACCATGTCATTGGATTGAGGTAAAAAGTTAGGTGGGAAAAAAAAAAAACGAAATTCCCCTTACGTTGATGACTTTTTGCAAATCCAATCAGTTATCCACATTGATTCAACGTCATCAGATTGAACTTTTTTTTATTGAAATGACGTGGAAACTACGTTGATGCAACCAGTCTTGATGACTCCATTGTTTTCTCTCCTTATTGTACTGTTTTACTGCCGTTCAAAAACGTTGACTTTGTTTCAAGTGGTTATGTTGAAATATGTCGTTAAGGTTACAGTTTGAGCTGAGACGTTGCTTAGTAACTCGCCGCATTTCAATGTGGTCAAAGTATACGTGTTTTTTTTTTTTGTTTGTTTTTTAATGAACATTTTAACCTGACCTCTAGTCTAGATAATATCTTTGTTGAAAGAACAACATCTCTCAAACACATTTTGTAATGTAATCTAGTCCGATTTAATGCATGTAATTTATCAGGCGTTCATTGGTTACTGACTAACTGTGTAAGGGTCCCTCCCTATTTAAAGGAAATTGACTGGTATATAGAGAATCCCCCACTGCCTTTTGAAACTTTGACTTGTGAAATGCTAAGTTCCCAGCCTCTGCTCAAAGGTCAAAGTCTCTGTCTTGGCTCTCCACCCTTCTCCCCTTAACAGTATTGATTGCTGTAATCAGTGGATGTAGGAGTGCCAACCATTGTTAAATCCATGATGGGAAATGTGGGGACCGGATACAAGAATTGAGACTTAGCCCATGTACACTATATATACAAATTACACAATATTTACAGCAGTATGTGGACACCCTTTCAAATTAGTGGATTTGGCAATTTCAGCCACACCCGTTGCTGACAGGTCTATAAAATCGAGCACACAGCCATCATAGGATGCCACCTTTCCAACAAGTCAGTCCGTCAAATGTCTGCCTTGCTAGAGCTGCCCTGGTCAACTGTAAGTGCTGTTATTGTGAAGTGGAAAAGTCTAGGAGCAACAACGGCTCAGCCGCAAAGTGGTAGGCCACACAAGTTCACGGAACGGGACTGACGAGTGCTGAAGCAAGTAGAGCGTAAAAATTGTCTGTCCTCGGATGCAACGCTCACTATCGAGTTCCAAACTGCCTCTGGAAGCAACATCAGCACAAGAACTGTTCGTCGGGAGCTTCATGAAATGGGTTTCCATGGCCGAGCAGCCGCACACAAGCCTAAGATCACCATGCGCAATGCCAAGCGTCGGCTGGAATGGTGTAAAGCTCGCCGCCATTGGACTCTGGAGCAGTGGAAACGCGTTCTCTGGAGTGATGAATCACGCTTCATCTGGTAGTCCGACGGACAAATCTGGGTTTGGCGGATGCCAGGAGAACGCTTCCTACCCCAATGCCATGTGCCAACTGTAAAGTTTGGTGGAGGAGGAATAATGGTCTGGGGCTGTTTTTCATGGTTTGGGTTAGGCCCCTTAGTTCCAGTGAAGGGAAATCTTAACGCTACAGCATACAATGACATTCTAGACAATTCGTGCTTCCAACTTTGTGGCAACAGTTTGGGGAAGGCCCTTTCCTGTTTCAACATGACAATGCCCCCGTGCACAAAGCAAGGTCCATACAGAAATGGTTTGTAGAGACCAGTGTGGAAGAACTTGACTGGCCTGCACAGAGCCCTGACCTCAACCCCATCGAACACCTTTGGGATGAATTGGAACGCCGACTGCGAGCCAGGCCTAATCACCCAACATCAGTGCCCGACTTCACAAATGCTCTTGTGGCTCAATGGAAGCAAGTCCCCGCAGCAATGTTCCAGCATCTAGTGGAAAGCCTTCCCAGAAGAGTGGAGGCTGTTATAGCAGCAAAGGGGGGGACCAACTCCATATTAATGCCCATGATTTTGGAATGAGATGTTCGACGAGCAGGTGTCCACATACCTTTGGTCATGTAGTGTATGTTTCAATAATGCTGGCTGAGGGTCTCTTATTCTCTTCTCTCATAGGCTGAGTGCTGCTGTCATCTCTCTTCTCTCATAGGCTGAGTGCTGCTGTCGTCTCTCTTCTCTCATAGGCTGAGTGCTGCTGTCATCTCTCTTCTCTCATAGGCTGAGTGCTGCTGTCATCTCTCTTCTCTCATAGGCTGAGTGCTGTCATCTCTCTTCTCTCATAGACTGAGTGCTGTCATCTCTCTTCTCTCATAGGCTGAGTGCTGTCATCTCTCTTCTCTCATAGGCTGAGCGCTGTCATCTCTCTTCTCTCACAGGCTGAGTGTTGTCATCTGTCTTCTCTCATAGGCTGATATCACGAAGTGCGTGGTGAACACAGACCCCAGTTTCCGCTCCCATTGGTTGATGTCTGCTGCCTGTGCCTGTGGACATTACCTGAAGGCCATGGTGTTCTACCTGCTCCGGGATAAGTGACCACGGAGGAGGAGGGTCACGCACACGCAACGGGCAGCCAGCCCCATCTACCAGCGGAGTACAGGACAAGCTTACCTGGTCCCAGATCTGGTCGTGCTCTTGGACAACTCCATTGCTGTCATTGTCAAGCCAAACATGTTTGTCATGACAACGAGTGACAAGGAGTTGCACAAACAGACTCGTACTCTGGGCCAGTCTCTCTCTCTCTCTCTCTCTGTGTCTCTGTCTCTGTCTCTGTCTCTGTCTCGCTCTCTGAGCTGCAGCCATCACTGCTCTAGTGTCTAGATATGTTGTTGTTGTTGTTGTTGTTTACACCTGCAGAAGTTTGCACTGAAGCTCCGCCACTGCCTCTGATGAGCACCTTGGGCCTTCACAAACAAACGCACCGGCCTGGAGCGTCGATGTGAATTAGCCTGCAAGCCTCGTCTGCTTTGAACAAACTTTAGGGTATTTATTATCTAGCTTGACAGTAATATTGTGACGTACAGTACATAACCTCCAGCTGGATTGTGAGGTAGTGGTCTAGTCATATATAGATCCATAGAAGTATAGAATAGAATGCCACCCGTCAACCATTGACTTGAATGCGAATGTCCATTCTACTCATTATTTTTCTGTGTTTTGGATCTGTTTTTCTTCAGGTACCTCAGAGAGAGACACATTCCTTGCTTGCTTTATGCTTGAATTACTCCTGGGCAAATATCCCATTCAAAGCAATGGAAGATTTGTATACGTTTCAGTTTCAGTTCAGCACGTAATGTATGTCAAGCAAAGGGGATATGGCCCAGACAGTGTGCCTATAAATAAACCCGTATTTTCATCCAGGGGTCATACTCTCCCTGATGGCTGTAAATAAGAATGAGGCGAACACCTGAGATGACGCTGTGAGATGACTATTGAAAAGGAAAATGGACTTCACTAAGTGAAATAATTCGGAATTCCTCTGTTTGGATAGATATATTGTTTAGATTATATGGTTTGCATGCTCCGATGCTCCATGTATGTGATGAGTGTGTGACTTAAACACAAAATCTGGGTGAATAAATATGGAGGGGGGGGGACTGTTTTTGTAGAATATTGTGCAATTATGGATCACTATTACCTGAAACTTAAATCCCATTCAGACATTTTGTCTGTTTTTATTCTATAAATTATTTGTATTCTGTGAATAACTACACAGTAGTTTACACATGCACTACATTTGGCATGCAGCACTGTGTCTTCAGAAATAAAATGTTTAAAAATTTCAACATTGTTTTATCTTATTTATTAACGTCAGCATTATACATTGAAAAGGGATACCAATTTAGCTTAGCCTACTAACAAGTGAATGGTCCAAATACCCGAAGTCTGCCACATGCAGTCATGAAAAGCCTATTTATTTTTCGTTGTTTACTGCCACCTACTGTCCAATACAAGCATAACACCAAACGTTTGTCCACGTTGCAATATTAAGAGAACCTTTCATTCGGATCAATTTGAGCTAACTGAAGGATACAGATTAAATATTTGTATGGTAGAAAAAGAGCTTGAAAGTGAAGGTAGTGAAGAGGCTTTTTATCTTCCCCCGAGATATAAATAACCGTGTTCAAATTTAATATAAGCCATTTAGCAGACGTTTTTATCCAAAGCGACTCAGTCCTGCATGCATACATTTTACGTATAGCTGGCCATAACGGGAATCGAACCCACAACCCTTTGCGTTGCAAGCGACATGCACTACCGACTGAGCCATACAGGACCACAAATAATATAAAATTGTACCGGTCACTTGTGTCGTAAACAACCGGTATATACTAACAGTGGAACGCTTACTTTTCCAACAATGCAGAGAGAAAAAATCGAAAAATAATGGATTAGATTATAGAGTTTAATAGTCACATGTACAGGGTTGGAGATGTAATTACAGGGGACAGTGAAATTATTGCGCTCCGAACTCCAACAAGGCAGGACAAAGTGAAATAAAACAATACAAATAGATAATAATACAAATTGAAATAATAATATATACATATTAACAACATAACACGAGGAATAAATACATTGAGTAAGGAAAACTTGACTATATACACGGGGTACCATTACAGAGTTGATGTGCAGAGGTACGAGGTAATTGAGGTAGATATACGAAATTGCCAAAAGTATGTGGACACCTGCTCATCGAACATCTCATTCCAAAATCTTGGCCATTATTATGGAGTTGGTCCTCCCTTTGCTGCTATAACAGCCTCTACTCTTCTGGGAAGGCTTTCCACTAGATGTTGGAACATTGCTGCGGGGACTTGCTTCCATTCAGCCACCAGAGCCTTAGTGAGGTTGGGCACTGATGTTGGGCGAGTAGGCATGGCTCACAGTCAGCGTTCCAATTCATCCCAAAGATGTTTGATTAGGTTGAGGTCAGGGCTCTGTGCAGGCCAGTCAAGTTCTTCAACACCGATCTCGACAAAACATTTCTGTATGAACTTCGCTTTGTTCAAGGGGGCATTGTCATGCTGAAACAAGAAAGGGCTTTCCCCGAACTGTTGCACCAAAGTTGGAAGCATAGAATCGTCTAGAATGTAATTGTATGCTGTAGCGTTAAGATTTCCCTTCACTGGAACTAAGGGGCCTAGCCCGAACCATGAAAAACAGCCCCAAGTTTAAATAGCTGGCTAGACTAACTTCCCAATCTATATAAGTTTTTGCTGACATGGCTAATTGAGTGCCTGTCAGTGACTGACATAACAAGACAAAATTTGCTGATGCACAACCGAATGTCGAACTTGCACCTCGTGTTTTCTACTACTCTAACTCTCAACAGGAAGTTGAGACGCCGACTGACACCAACCAAATCGCGTTTAGGGCTAGAGCCGGACCTGAATGTAAGAATTGGAATAAAATCGATCAGAGGTCATTCGAGTTGCCTCCTCATTAATTCTCCTGCCCCCTAAAAAAAAAAACTATTTGAAAATGTAGATTTTCAGCCCGTGCCTGATATTCTAAGAATGAATTTGTGTTGGGCCGGCCCTGGCTTGTGGTTTGCACAACATTATATCCTAATGTTTGAGACCAACAGGTGGCCATTGCTGTTGTTGTGGCACACCTGTATCTCTCTCAGAACTAGAATGAGATTTACTTTCTATTACAGTGCCTTGCAAAAGTATTCATCCCCCTTGGTGTTTTTCCTATTTTGTTGCATTACAACCTGTAATTTAAATGGATTTTTATTTGGATTTCATGTAATGGACATACACAAAATAGCCCAAATTGGTGAAGTGAAATGAAAAAAAATAACTTGTTTCAAAAAATTATACAAAATAAATAACGGAAAAGTGGTGCGTGCATATGTATTCACCCCCTTTGCTATGAATCCCCTAAATAAGATCTGGTGCAACCGATTGCCTTCAGAATTAGTTAAATAAAGATTGAGATGTAGTTGTCCCTGATTGCACTGACTTTGCTCACAGCTGCTTGTTTGAAGAAGTGTACTTACTGTGATCAAGATGTGGTTGTCTCACTGGCTATCCTAAGTTGAATGCACCAATTTGTAAGTCGCTCTGGATAAGAGCTTCTGCTAAATGACTTAAATGTTAAATGTAAAATAAAGTCCACCTTTGTGCACTCTTCGTGTCACATGATCTGTCACATGATCTCAGTGTATATATACACCTGTTCTGAAAGGCCCCAGAGTCTGCAACACCACTATGCAAGGGGCACCACCAAGCAAGCGGCACCATGAAGACCAAGGAGCTCTCCAAACAGGTCAGGGACAAAGATGTGGAGAAGTACAGATCAGGGTTGGGTTATGAAAAAATATCTGAAACTTTGAACATCACACAGAGCACTATTAAATCCAGTATTTTAAAAAATTGAAAGAATATGGCACCACAAGAGACCTGCCAAGAGAGGGCCGCCCGCCAAAACTCACGGACCAGGCAAGGAGGGCATTAATCAGAGAGGCAACAAAGAGACCAAAGATAACCCTGAAGGAGCTTCAAGGGCCACAGCGGAGATTGGAGTATCTGTCCATAGGACCACTTTAAGCTGTACACTCCACAGAGCTGGGCTTTACGGAAGAGTGGCCAGAAAAAAGCCATTGCTTCAAGAAAAAAAAAAAAGCAAACACGTTTGGTGTTCACCAAAAGGCATGTGGGAGACTCCCCAAACATATGGAAGAAGGTACTCTGGTCAGATGAGACTAAAATTGAGCTTTTTGGCCATCAAGGAAAACACTATGTCTGGCGAAAACCCAACACCTCTCATCACCCCGAGAACACCATCCCCACAGTGAAGCATGGTGGTGGCAGCATCATGCTGTGGGGATGTTTTTAATCGGCAGGGACTGGGAAACTGGTCAGAATTGAAGGAATGACGGATGGCGCTAAATACAGGGACATTTTTGAGGGAAACCTGTTTCAGTCTTCCAGAGATTTGAGACTGGGACGTAGGTTCACCTTCCAGCAGGACAAGGACCCTAAGCATGAATAGTTATGCACGCTCAAGTTGTCAGGTTTTTGTGTGTTATTTCTTGTTTGTTTCACAAAAAAATATATTTTGCATCTTCAATGTGGTAGGCATGTTGTGTAAATCAAATGATACAAACCCCCCAAAAATCTATTTTAATTCCCAAGGGGGGTGAATATTTTCGCAAGCTACTGTATCTTGCACTACTCATCTCATATGTATATACTGTATTCTATTCTATAATATTCTACTGTATCTTAGTCCATGCCGCTCTGTCATTACTTGTCCATATATGTATATATTCTTAAATCCCATGCCTTACTAGTTTTGTGTGTATTGGGTATATGCTGTGAAATTGTTAGATATTACTTGTTAGATATTACTGCATTGTCGGAGCTAGAAGCACAAGTATTTCGCTACACCCGCTATAACATCTGCTAAACACGTGTATGTGACAAATAAAATTTGATTTGATTTGAAATAGCTCCTGCTTAAAATTGAAGACTAATCTTTCTGTAGGCTACCAAAATATTTGATCAACTTCCAAATAGGCCTATTGAGCGAATATTGTTTTACAAAGTAAAACGAGAGATAGACTTTTGGAACTAGAGGGTCGGCCATTGCCCGGCGAGTGAGCAGCGCATCATTGGGTGAGTCAGTGAAAGTGGAAAGCTTTTCTAGGACTATAATTTCCTCCTCATATTGTACAATATGTCTCCTAACAACCTAGGCCTAGACTATTGGTCGTTTTTATTGATCTCAGATTCTCAGTCTGTCAGTGTCAAAGTAGCCTCAAAGTCATTTCGATCATTTGTGTGGTATTACAAAATATTCTGCTAAAGTCTGAAATGTGCATGAAATGTGTTTATAAAATGCCAAATTCTTCCCAGACCCAAATTTTTTTAAAAGATCTCCCATGTAAGCTCCTCTACACTAATACTCTATTCCACTACACAAATGCGATGAACTGCATGCACTGCTTTATTATAACGTTTTTTAACATTTATTTTATCCGTTCCAGTTCGTCAGAGCCCCTCAGGTCACCCCCCCTCTCACGCTCACTTTTAGTTCCGCCACCTCCCGATTTACAGCACTGGTGAAGACACTTGGCAGCTCTGAGTACACGTCCTGGTAATCCATCTGGCCCTGCGGCCTTGTGAATGTTAACCTGTTTAAAAAGGTCTTACTCACATCGGCTATGGAGAGCGAGATCACACAGTCGTCCGGAACAGCTGGTGCTCTCATGCATGGTTCAGTGTTGCTTGCCTCGAAGCCAGCATAGAAGGGATTTTAGCTCCTCTGGTAGGCTCGAGTCACTGGGCAGCATGCGGATGGGTTTTCCTTTGTAATCCGTGATAGTTTGCAAGCCCTGCCACAGACGACGAGCGTCAGAGCCGGCGTAGTAGGATTCGATCTTAGACCTGTATTGACATTTTCACTGTTTGATCGCTCGTTGGTTTAACAGGATTTCTTATAAGTGTCCGGATTAGTGTCCCACTCCTTGAAAACAGCAGCTCTAGCCTTTAGCTCAGTGCAGATGCTGCCCGTAATCCATGGATTCTTGCCAGTGACTGATGTGGTAAACTCTTCAATGTTATAGGATGAATCCCGGGAACATATTTCAGTATGTGCTAGGGTTCGAGGGTTCCTACTACATAACACAGCCACAATGTCAACATTGGCTATATATAAAAATATATAATTAAAACAAAAATGTGCTTTTTGGTTTTAATTTAAGGTTAAGATTAGGCATAAGGTTAGCAGTGTGGTTAGGTTTAAAATACGTTTTTAAGAAGATACATTTCAGAAATATGTGGGGTTTATGACTTTGTGGCTGTGTTAACTAGTGACGACCGTGTTCGACAGCACCAACACCGTGATGTATCATGGGTAAATTGTGAATAACTGACTGATCTACAAATAATAATGAGTCGTTATTTATTGGCTCAAGACAAAACAATATATTTTTAATAATTCATAAGAAACTATTACAGGTTATTACAGGCGAGTTGACAGCTGGAGGGAACGAGGTAAACAATGGTTTTGTCTAAAAGGGATACAGTTTGTCAGAATTTTACAGAATTTTCTTTTCGTAGCCGGTTAGGAGAATTTACGCAGCAGGTTAGGATAATTAACGTAGTAGGTTAGGTGAATACGATTAAGGTTAGGAAAATGGTTAGGTAGTTAAAATACGAAAAAATATGACATTTTTGACGTCAGTGTGAAACTATATCCCTGCTAGGCTAGACTGTAAACAAGTGATCACGGGACGGACACGTTGGACAAATTCCTTTCTTCTCTGACTTCCTGTTTACTTCCTGGTTGTTCTTGGCAGGCCAGTCAGTTCGTCAAGTTTCGCTGATCTTCATACTATGCGGGCAAGAAAGCGCGTTGAATTGCTTTCCTTGCATTCTATCAACACCAACAGATCTGCGAAAAAGGGTTGTGCCTAGGATGAGTTTTGCGGCTTCTTATTGGACGAAAAATAGTTGCCCCCGACCAAAACAGGAAATCCTATTGGATACTGTAAGGCTATTTAGGCAGTATTGATTTCTCATTGGCCGTATGATATTTCGCAACGTTGGACGGACCAACAACAACAAGATAGGGTGAAGCACTGTCGGGATGGATGCAGGTAGGAAATATTTCCTAAGGAAAACAATGATTCAACGCTTTTTTGTGTGTTTTAGAGTCCCTCTGAACAAAGCACGCCATATTTAGCTATTTCATAATGGATTCCAATTTGTACATCAGTTGAGGTTTACATCTAGTTTGAATGTGAATCAAAATAGTCATAGCTAGCAGTTAGGCAGCTGCTACCAACCCACCCACCCAACCAGACTGACAGGCTAAAATCAGCAGATGTCAGTTTGATTGATTATTAAACACATTTTGCTTGTGAACTAGCTAGCTAGCTAACCTAGCAATCAGTATAGTTGGACTGAAAACGACGAACTAAGGTGAAATAAACCCATGTTTTAGCTGCGGCTATTTTCTGTCCACGATATCAGTTAACGTTAGCATAACTAGGTCCCTGACTCCCAAGACAAATCTTTGTCGCCTACGCCCATGTAACATAACGTTATTGTCTAGTGTCACTAGCTAACTAACTAGCTACCTACCAACAACCGCTGAAAGGATGGTCACATAGCTAGCAAGCCAAATCTGTATTTGCAATGTCATTCTCTGTCGCAATCCCATACTTGGCTGGCTAGCTAGCAAGCTCAACTGTCAAACTGCATTGAGTGAGTGAATATGTTTTGCATTGCAGTGCTGAAAGTGCTTGGAGGATAGCTAGCTACTAGTCCTAATGTTACTGAAATCAATATACACTGAGTGTACAACATGCTCTTTCCATGACATAGACTGACCATGTGAAAGCTATGATCACTTATTGATGTCACTTGTTATATCCACTTAAAATCAGTGTAGATGAAGGGGAAGAGACGGGTTAAAGAAGGATTTTTAAACCTTGAGACAATTGAGATTGTGTATGTGTGCCATTCAGAGGTTGAATGGGCAAGACAAAATATTTAAGTGCCTTTGAACAGGGTATGGTAGTAGGTGCCAGGCGCACCGGTTTCTGTCAACGACTGCAAAGCTGCTGTGTTTTTCACGCTCAACAGTTTCCCGTGTGTATCAAGAATGGTCCACCACCCAAAGGACATCCAGCCAACTTGACACAACTGGGGGAAGCATTGGAGTCAACATGGGCCAGCATCCCTGTGGAATGCTTTTGACACCTTGTAGAATCCCATGCTCCGACGAATTGGGGCTGTTCTGAGGGCAAAAGGGAGTGCAACTCAATATTAGGAAGGTGTTCATTAATGATTCCTTGTTCAAATATATGTGTGTGTGTAAGCCATGTAGCAAGGTGTTCTGAATCAGATGCACTTTATATTTCAGCTACTCTCACATACGACACACTTCGCTTTGGAGAGTTTGACGATTTTCCAGAGACCTCAGAGCCTGTGTGGATCTTGGGGAAAGAATTCAATGCACTCACAGGTAGTGAAGACATCAGATCATAAAACAGGGTCTACTGTTGCCCCAGTATCTGTGTGTTAGAGATGTAGACGGTGAGTATAAACTCTCCTCTCTAACGCCCAGAAAGCTCTGATTCAAACTCCCATTAGACAGCTCTGCACATGTTATAATACGTTTGGTACTCACAAAATATGGAATTTTGCTGAGTACTTATCTTCATTTACTCACGTTACGGCCGGTATGTACTTCCAAAAAAGTTTAACCTCCAAATCACTCATTACTGCCACACACAGGTCGGACGTCTACAACAACTGCCATCGGAGGTGCCAAATAGGCATTTTCTCGGGTGCTTGTACATTTTTATTTAGACATTTTTTGGAAGTACATACCTGCCGTAACGGGAATAAATGAAGATGGTAACGAACGTATTTTGACATAACGCTTGCAGAGCTGTCTAATGGGAGTTTGAATCCGAGTTTTCTGGGCGTTAGAGAGGAGACGTGTCATACTCATTGGCAACATCTCTTAACACACAGATACTGGGGCAGTCTACTGTCACGTAATGCAAGACGGGAGGTGGTGTCACTGTTGTGTTTTTTTTTTTAAACATTTAGTTTATTTAGCGTTTTCTTACTCTGCATTGTTGGTTAAGGGCTTGTAAGCATTTTGTGGTAAGGTCTACTACACCTGTTGTATTCGTCGCATGTGACAAATAATATTTGATTTGATCCTCAGTAAGTCATTATATACACATGTAAATGAAGTACAGAAGTACAGAACAAACACACAGACAGTTAATAAAGGCCTACTGTAAGCAGCAGACAGTTAATAAAGGCCTACTGTAAGCAGCAGACAGTTAATAAAGGCCTACTGTAAGCAGCAGACAGTATATAAAGGCCTACAGTAAGCAGCAGACAGTATATAAAGGCCTACTGTAAGCAGCAGACAGTATATAAAGGCCTACTGTAAGCAGCATACAGTGATTAAAGGCCTACTGTAAGCAGCATACAGTGATTAAAGGCCTACTGTAAGCAGCAGACAGTGAATAAAGGCCTACTGTAAGCAGCAGACAGTATATAAAGGCCTACAGTAAGCAGCAGACAGTATATAAAGGCCTACTGTAAGCAGCAGACAGTTAATAAAGGCCTACTGTAAGCAGCAGACAGTATATAAAGGCCTACAGTAAGCAGCAGACAGTATATAAAGGCCTACTGTAAGCAGCAGACAGTTAAAGGTCTACTGTAAGCAGCAGACAGTTAAATACCTACTGTAAGCAGCAGACAGTTAAAGGCCCACTGTAAGCAGCAGACGGTATATAAAGGCCTACAGTAAGCAGCAGACAGTGAATAAAGTCCTACTGTAAGCAGCAGACAGTTAATAAAGGCCTACAGTAAGCAGCATACAGTTAAACACCTACTGTAAGCAGCAGACAGTGAAAAAGGCCTACTGTAAGCAGCAGACAGTAAATAAAGGCCTACTGTAAGAAGCAGACAGTTAATAAAGGTCTACTGTAAGCAGCAGATAGTTAAAGGCCTACAGTAAGCAGCAGACAGTATATAAAGGCCTACTGTAAGCAGCAGACAGTATATAAAGGCCTACTGTAAGCAGCAGACAGTGTATAAAGGCCTTATGTAAGCAGCAGACAGTGAATTAAGGCCTACAGTAAGCAGCAGACAGTTAAAATGCCTACAGTAAGCAGCAGACAGTGAATAAAGGCCTACTGTAAGCAGCATACAGTTAATAAAGGCCTACTGTAAGCAGCAGACAGTGCATAAAGGCCTACTGTAAGCAGCAGACTGTTAATAAAGGCCTACTGTAAGCAGCAGAAGGCATGCTCCTTAGCTAACTCATTGTTTTTGCTTATCCAGAAAAGGAAGACATTCTTTCACATGTCACTTCACGACTATGGTTCACCTACAGAAAAAACTTCCCACCCATTGGTGAGTAGCCTCAACCTACTGTAGCAGGCAACAGAATAAGCCCTCGGACATTACTAATAAGCCTACAGTACCATGGCATTTTGAATGTAATACCAATAATATTAGCCCATGAGGTGCAGATTATGTTTCAATGGTGTTCCAGGAGGGACAGGGCCTACGTCCGACACAGGCTGGGGCTGCATGCTGCGATGTGGACAGATGATCCTAGGCGAGGCCCTGGTCTGCAGGCATCTAGGCCGAGGTATGAGTGACTGCTTTTCTAATTCTGTACCTTTAATCTGTTCCCTGAAGCATACAGCTAGCGGTATTGTGTGGACATTAGCTTCTATTATTCAAGTTATCTAAAATTTACTGCATCAAATGATCTCCGGCACTGTGTGATACAAATCTCTTATTGCACTGTACTAAAGTGTTCTGTACAATGGGGTACTTGTTTCACCCAGCCAATGGGGTACTTGTTTCACCCAGCCAATGGGGTACTTGTTTCACCCAGCCAATGATAATGGCGTTTCTGTTATGCAGACTGGAGATGGGTGAGAGACCAGCCTCAGAGAGATGAGTACATCAGTATCCTCAACGCCTTCCTTGACAAGAAAGATGGCTACTATTCTTTACATCAGATTGGTAAATACGGACTTGTAATCTTTATTCGACATCTTCAGACAGTCATACTTTATATTCAGAATTGAATGGGCAGTATTTCTTACACCAATCACATTATAGTATCTTTATTGGGATGACAGCGTTGGTGTAACATATTTTATTAGGATGACAGCGTTGGTGTAACATATTTTATTAGGATGACAGCGTTGGTGTAACATATTTTATTAGGATGACAGCGTTGGTGTAACATATTTTTATTAGGATGACAGTGTTGGTGTAACATATTTTATTAGGATGACAGCGTTGGTATAACAACATCTTTATCGGGATGATACTAACAGCAGTTGTTTGTCTGTGTACTGCAGCCCAGATGGGAGTCGGGGAGGGGAAGCCTATAGGTCAGTGGTACGGACCAAACACAGTGGCACAGGTGCTGAAGTAAGTACAGTGAGCTCATCACTTAAGTCTCTGGTCTAGATCATGACCAACTCTGTGGCTGCACTAACCTGGTCCCAGATCTGTGTGTGCTCTTGGACAAACTCCATTGCCGTCATTGTCAAGCCAAACATTGGCACTAGCACAAACAGACTGGCGTTCAGTGCTACGGCTGCACAGTTTTTATTTTTTTGCGGTACAGACGATGACTGCTACCCTGGTGTTGAACTTCGCCCCCGTCTTCCCCTCAGGAAACTAACCGTGTTTGACTCGTGGAGTCGCCTGGCGGTGCACGTTGCTATGGACAACACTGTGGTGATCGAAGAGATCAGTGAGTAGCGAACACAGTCGTGGTATCAATCTCTAGAACATACGTGGTTAAAAAAAAGGGGGGGGGGGCTGTCGACTGTTAGTCCTACTCATAACGTTAGCGTTCATCCAGTTTTGTATTGAGTGTCATCCAGAGTACTCAAGCCCAAGGGCTTTTATGGACCACCATAATAGTAGATGGGAACAGGCTATTGAGATTTTTTTATTTTATTTATTTATTTAACCAGGTAAGAAGCCAGTTGAGGACAAGTTCTCATTTACAACTGCGACCTGGCCAAGATAAAGCAAAGCAGTGCGATAAAAACAACAACTACACAGAGTTACATATGGGGTAAACAAAACGTACAGTCTAGATGAGTGAGATTGAATGAAAGTCTATCTGACCTCTCCTGTTGTATTCCCCAGAGTTGTGTATGTATAGACCTGTACAGTGCATTCGGAAAGTATTCAGATCCCTTGACTCTTTCCACATTTTGTTACGTTACAGCATTATTCTAAAATTGATTAAATTACACACAATACCCCATAATGACAAAGCGAAAACCGGTTTTTAGAAATGTTTGCAAATGTATATGAAAAAAAAAAAACATACCTTATTTACATAAGTATTTACATAAGTATTCAGACCCTTTGCTATGAAACTCGAAATTGTGCTCAGGTGCATCCTGTTTCCATTGATCATCCTTGAGATGTTTCTACAACTTGATTGGAGTCCACCTGTGGTAAATTCAATTGATTGGACATGATTTGGAAAGGCACACCTGTCTATATAAAGGTCCCACAGTTGACAGTACATGTCAGAGCAAAAACCAAGCCATGAGGTCGAAGGAATTGTCTGTAGAGCTCCGAGACAGGATCATGTCGAGGCACAGATCTGGGGAAGGGTACCAAAAAAATTTCTGCAGCATTGAAGGTCCTCAAGAACACAGTGGCCTCCATCATTCTTATTCTTAAATGGAAGAATTTTGGTACCACCAAGACTTGGTACCACCAAGAATTTTGGTACCCGGCCAAACTGAGCAATCAGGTGGAGAAGGGCCTTGGTCAGGGAGGTGACCAAGAACCCAATGATCACTCTGACAGAGCTCCAGAGTTCCTCTGTGGAGATGGGAGAACTTTCCAGAAGGACAACCATCTCTGCAGCACTCCACCATACAGGCATTTATGGTAGAGTGGCAAGATGGAAGCCACTCCTCAGTAAAAGGCACATGACAGCCCGCTTGGGCCAAAAGGCACCTAAAGACTCTCAGACCATGATAAACAAGATTCTCTGGTCTGATAAAACCCAAGATTGAACTCTTTGGCCTGAATGCCAAGTGTCACATCTGGAGTAAACCTGGCACCCTCCCTACGGTGAAGCATGGTGGTGGCAGCATCATGCTGTGGGGATGTTTTTCAGTGGCAGGGACTGGGAGACTAGTCAGGATCGAGGGAAAGATGAACAGAGCAAAGTACAGAGATCCTTAATGAAAACCTTCTCTAGAGTGCTCAGGACCTCAGACTGGGGCGAAGGTTCACCTTCCAACAGGACAACGACCCTAAGCACACAGCCAAGACAATGCAGGAATGGCTTCGGGACAAGTCTCTGAATGTCCTTGAGTGGCCCAGCCAGAGCCCAGACTTGAACCCGATCGAACATCTCTGGAGAGACCTGAAAATAGCTGTGCAGCGACGCTCCCCATCCAACCTGACAGAGCTTGAGAGGATCTGCAGAGAAGAATGGGAGAAACTCCCCAAATACAGGTGTGCCAAGCTTGTAGCGTCATACCCAAGAAGACTCGAGGCTGTAATCGCTGCCAAAGGGGTTTCAACAAAGTACTGAATAAAGGGTCTGAATACTTATGTAAATGTAATAAATTAACAAAACATTCTGAAAACCTGTTTTTGCTTTGTCATTATGTGGTATTGTGTGTAGATTGATGAGGGGAAAAAAATCAAATTAACCTTTTTTAGAATAAGGCTGTAACGTTACAAAATGTGGAAAAAGTGAAGGGGTCTGAATACTTCCCGAATGCACTGTATGCTATGTAATGTTGCTATTCTCCCCAGAGCGGCTGTGTATGCCCTGGCTGGACTATGGTGGAGCAGCGTGTGTGGATTTCGAGGGGGGGATGCCGGAGCGTAACGGCTGCCTGGAGGGGGCCTGTGCCCTGGCTGAGGAAGAGACCGCTCTCTGGAAGCCCCTGCTTCTCCTCATTCCACTCAGGCTGGGCCTAAGCCACATCAACGAGGCCTACATCCAGACCCTGAAGGTGGGACTGAGAGAAAAGAGCCTGGTCCCAGATCTGTTTGTGCTGTCTTACCAACTCCTATGATCATTACCTAGCCCGGTCCCAGATCTGTTTGTGCTGTCTTACCAACTCCTATGGTCATTACCTAGCCTGGCCCCAGATCTGTTTGTGCTGTCTTACCAACTCCTATGGTTGTTGTCATGCCATGAGAGTTGGCTTTACAACACGAACCTATCTGGGACCAGAATAATATTCACCCACAAACTAAAGTGTAATGACCTTTTCCATGTATACGACCGGGTCAAATTCCATCCCCTCTTTCTGTGTATCTTGTTCACAGCAATGCTTCCAGCTGCCCCAGTCCCTTGGTGTCATCGGAGGGAAACCCAACAGTGCCCATTACTTCATAGGCTATGTTGGTATGTTCTGCACACTGACATTACTTCATAGAAATATCCAGTCTATGGTCTCCTCTAGTTAGAATACACTCTTCATGCTTTGCACTATTGCGACCCTCTGCTCCACTAGGAGCTAAAAGAAAGATGTAAAATCATACTTGAACGGTCTCCTGCTGCTAAGTAGGGCATGTTGTCCTCTATCTCCCCCCCAGGAGATGAGCTTATCTACCTGGACCCCCACACCACCCAGCCTGCAGTAGAGCCCTGTGAGGACAGCCAAGTCCCGGACCACACCTACCACTGTCAGCACCCGCCCTGCCGCATGCATATCTGTGAAATAGACCCCTCCATCGCAGTGGTAAGAGAACCAGAGGCTAGGGCTATGTGGGTTTAGGTCAAAGGTAGAGCAATATTTAGCTTGCTAACCCCTTTTCTCAAGCAGCAGGTACAGTTGAAGTCGGAAGTTTACATGCAATTAAGTTGAAGTCATTAAAACTCGTTTTTTCAACCACTCCACACATTTCTTGTTAACGAACTATAGTTTTGGCAAGTCGGTTAGGACATCTACTTTGTGCGTGACACAAGTAATTTTTCCAACAATTGTTTACAGACAGTGTATGTAAACTTCTGACCCACTGGAATTGTGATACAGTGAATTATAGGTGAAATAATCTAAGTTGACTGTGCCTTTAAACAGCTTGGAAAATTCCAGAAAATGTCATGGCTTTAGAAGCTTCTGATAGGCTAATTGACATCATTTGAGTCAATTGGAGGTGTACCTGTGGATGTATTTCAAGGCCTACCTTCAAACGCAGTGCCTCTTTGCTTGACATCATGGGAAAATCAAGAGAAATCTGCCAAGACCTCAGAAGAAAAGTTGTAGACCTCCACGTCTGGTTCATCCTTGGGAGCAATTTCCAAACGCCTGAAGGTACCACGTTAATCTGTACAAACAATAGTACGCAAGTATAAACACCATGGGACCACGCAGCCGTCATACCGCTCAGGAAGGAGATGCGTTCTGTCTCCTAGAGATGAAAATACTTTGGTGCGAAAAGTGCAAATCAATCCCAGAACAACAGCAAAGGACCGTGTGAAGATGCTGGAGGAAACGGGTACAAAAGTATCTATATCCACAAGTCCTATATCGATATAACCTGAAAGGCCGCTCAGCAAGGAAGAAGCCACTGCTCCAAAACCGCCATAAAAAAGCCAGACTACGGTTTGCAACTGCACATGGGGACAAAGATCGTACTTTTTGGAGAAATGTCCTCTGGTCTGATGAAACACAAATAGAACTGTTTGGCCATAAATGCCATTGTTATGTTTAGAGGAAAAAGGGCGAATGCTTGCAAGCCGAAGAACACCATCCCAACCGTGAAGCACAGGGGTGGCAGCATCATGCTGTGGGGGTGCTTTGCTGCAGGAGGGACTGGTGCACTTCACAAAATAGATGGCATCATGAGGAAGGAAAATTATGTGGATATATTGAAGCAACATCTCAAGACATCAGTCAGGAAGTTAAAGCTTGGTCGCAAATGGGTCTTCCAAATGGACAATGACCCCAAGCATACTTCCAAAGTTTTGGCAAAATGGCTTAAGGACAACAAAAGGTATTGGAGTGGCCATCACAAAGCCCTGACCTAAAACCTATAGAAAATGTGTGGGCAAACGTTTGATCCAAGTTAAACAATTTAAAGGCAATGCTACCAAATACCAATTGAGTGTATGTAAACTTCTGACCCACTGGGAATGTGATGAAAGAAATAAAAGCTGAAATAAATCATTCTCTGTACTATTATTCTGACATTTCGCATTCTTAAAATAAAGTGGTGATCCTGACTGACCTTAGACAGGGAATTTTTACTAGGATTAAATGTCAGGAATTGTGAAAAACTGAGTTAAAAAGTATTTGGCTAAAAGGTGTATGTAAACTTCCGACTTCAACTGTATATCGTAATGATAGCATTAGCTAAATATAATTTAGCTGAGTGCCATTTGAAGTGAATGACTAAACGTTGGTTAGGTATGGATTCCAGTTCTATAGATGTGTTCTATTTTGCTGACTCACTACAGCAGTCCTTTTTTTCTGATATTTACCAGGGTTTCTTCTGCAGAACGGAGGACGACTTTGATGACTGGTGTATGCGCATCCGAAAGGTACTCTGATGTTTCAAAGGGATACAAATAAAAAAAAGGTTATCAATTCACCTCAGCACTCAGTCTCCCGAGTGGCGCAGTGGTCTAAGGCGCAGTGCAGGCTGTGCCACTAGAGATCCTGGTTCGAATCCAGGCTCTGTTGTAGCCGGCCGCGACCGGGAGACCCATGGGGCGGCGCGCAATTGGCCCAGCGTCGTCCAGGGTAGGGGAGGGAATAGCCGGCAGGGATGTAGCTCAGTTGATAGAGCATGGCGTTTGCAACGCCAGGGTTGTGGGTTCGATTCCCACAGGGGGTATGAAAAAAAATAATGTAAGTCGCTCTGGATAAGAGCGTCTGCTAAATGACGCAAATGTAAATGTAAACATCTTTTCAGATACGGGTGTCAGTTGTATCCCTTGAAAAATAGGTATTTTTAACCTCAAATGGGTCAACCTGGTAAAATAAAAAAAGGTTACTTTATCTGACAGTTGTTTTGCTGTGGTTCAGTGAGCCAGGTCCTGCGAGCATTGACTCCTCGCAATTCTCCCAGAGTGTACTAATCAGTATTTATCTGCCCCGTCTTTCTCTTCAGTTGTCCCACACTAGAGAAGGCCTGCCCATGTTTGAGCTGGTAGACTGTCAACCATCTCACTTCGCCTGTTCTGTAGACGTACTCAACCTCAATCCTGGTAAACGTCAAACACTTCTGTCTACATTCTCTTGACCTGTGGGGGGGGGTCGAGGAAGGGATATCGTGATTTATTTCTCTTTACAGATTGAGGCTGGGATTCAGTCAGAGGTGCGTTATCATTAAGCGCCTTTTAAAAAAAGGCAGTTATCCCTGCAGACGTCAGCTCAAGTGTAAATGACCTTTAAATGCCAAGCGCTGTGTGCAAACTACAACACGCCTTTGATTGAATCCTGGCCTAAAATCTGGGCAGGACAATGAAGTGATTAATTATTTTCAGAAATCTAATGTCCTATGTTGTTAAGGTGATTAATTTCTCTTTACAGACTATACATCTGTTTAAAAGACGATGTGATAATGTTGATGAATCCTTTATTTCTCCCTCTCATCTAGATTTCTCAGACTGCGATAGGTTGGAGCGGTTCTTTGATTCTGAGGATGAAGAGTTTGAAATTCTGTCCCTGTGATGATCGAATACAGTCATATGTCCTGGCAGAACCCCAACGATTCTTCTCTGTATCAGAAGGGAAGCCATAGGGGGACGTCACTAGCCAACCTGGCGATGATGGCGTAGTGATGTGTCAAACAGTTGTCTTCTGATCTGAACAGCCACTGACTGCTCTCTGTGTCCAATGAGGAGACTCGTTGCTAGGAGGTGGTACAAGGTAGCGGGAGCTTTCAAGACCAATTCAGTTTCAGTACAAAAGTATTGTCATTTTTCCTATTTTGTTGCATTACAACCTGTAATTTAAGTGGATTTTTATTTTAGATTTCATGTAATGGACTTACACAAAATAGTCCAAATTGGTGATGTGAAATGAAAAAAAGGACTTGTTTCAAAAAATTCAAAAAAATAAATAACAGAAAAGTGGTGCGTACATATGTATTCACCCCCTTTGCTATGAAGCCCTTAAATAAGATCTGGTGCAACCAATTACCTTCAGAAGTCACATAATTAGTTAAATAAAGTCCACCTGTGTGCAATCTAAGTGTCACATGATCTCAGTATATATATATATATATATATATATATATATATATATATATATATATATATATATATATATATATACACACACACACACACATGTTCTGAAAGGCCCCAGAGTCTGCAACAAGAGTGGCCAGAAAAAAGCCATTGCTTAAAGAAAAAAATAAGCAAACACGTTTGGTGTTCGCCAAAAGCCATGTGGGAGACTCCCCAAACATATGGAAGAAGGTACTCTGGTCAGATGAGACTAAAATTGAGCTTTTTGGCTATCAAGGAAAATACTATGTTTGGCGCAAACCCAAATATCTCATCACTCCGAGAACACCATCAGCATGGTGGTGGCAGCATCATGCTGTGGGGATGTTTTTCCATCGGCAGGGACTGGGAAACTGGTCAGAATTGAAGGAATGATGGATGGCGCTAAATACAGGGAAATTCTTGAGGGAAATCTGTTTCAGTCTTCCAGAGATTTGAGACTGGGACGGAGGTTCACCTTCCAGCAGGACAATGACCCCAAGCATACTGCTAAAGCAACACTCGAGTGGTTTAAGGGGAAACATTTAAATGTCTTGGAATGGCCTAGTCAAAGCCCAGACCTCAATCCAATTGAGAATCTGTGGTATGACTTAAAGATTGCTGTACACCAGGGGAACCCATCCAACTTGAAGGAGCTGGAGCAGTTTTGGCTTGAAGAATGGGCAAAAATCCCAGTGGCTAGATGTGCCCAGCTTATAGAGACATACCCCATGAGACTTGCAGCTGTAATTGCTGCAAAAGGTGTCTCTACAAAGTTTAGACATACTTATGCATGCTCACGTTTTCTGTTTTTTTGTCTTATTTCTTGTTTGTTACACACCCAAAAATATTTTGCATCTTCAAAGTGGTATGCATGTTGTGTAAATCAAATGATACAAACCCCCCCCAAAATCCATTTAAATTCCAGGTTGTAAAGCAACAAAATAGGAAAAATGCCAAGAGGGGTGAATACTTTCGCAAGCCACTGTACGTACATCTTCACATGTCTCGATTAAGTCTTAACACTTAAATATTTCCTTTGAAAGTTATATGGTGCCTTTACCCCTAAAAGCTGAATTTCCATAACACAGTTGACCTAGTGTTTCGTCAGGGACTTGGGTTCAATCCCTAATTGGTTTACTACTGTACTCTTGGCTTATGTCACTGATATCTGAAGTCTGTATTAATGGATGTAAACCAACATTTGGTTGAGTGAAATTCGCAGATCCAAATAGGTTCTTATTCATTCAGAGTACCGTTGTCGAAAATATCGAAAATGGACAGAGATGGAAATGTTAAAGAAAAAAGAAGAAATAAAAAAAAAAGTTACAGCTTGGACATTTATTTTATTTACTCGTTTTTGGCTGTGGTCTTTAGTGAAATAATAAATTTGAAAGAGTTGACTACACCCACTTAAATATCATACAGTCTGTAGTGCAGTTTCATATTCAAGTTTTTTTTACCCTCTCTGACTTCTCCTCGTGTACTAGGCACTGTCCGGTGGAATCAGGGCCAGTGTGATCTCCAGAGGATAAATTGGGTCTCCTGGTCAAGGCTCACTTCCACAGCTCCCCAATTGGCTCATTCTCTGCTGCATTGATGGCGTTTACACTGTGGTTCTTAATGTCGGTGTGCACATCTTCAATGTTCCTGGCTGCATCAATCACCTAGGAGATGACAAGAATATAATCTTTATGGATTTACCATTGAAGAGCTTAATGTAACCTCTTATGTTTGTGCCATATTATGAATGGTGGGACAAACCAATGGCCAAAGCTCCAGATCCTCCCTCCAAAGCTCCAGATCCTCCCACCAAAGCTCCATATCCTCCCTCCAAAGCTCCATATCCTCCCACCAAAGCTCCATATCCTCCCACCAAAGCTCCAGATCCTCCCACCAAAGCTCCAGATCCTCCCTCCAAAGCTCCAGATCCTCCCTCCAAAGCTCCAGATCCTCCCACCAAAGCTCCAGATCCTCCCACCAAAGCTCCAGATCCTCCCTCCAAAGCTCCAGATCCTCCCACCAAAGCTCCAGATCCTCCCACCAAAGCTCCAGATCCTCCCACCAAAGCTCCAGATCCTCCCACCAAAGCTCCATATCCTCCCACCAAAGCTCCAGATCCTCCCACCAAAGCTCCAGATCCTCCCACCAAAGCTCCAGATCCTCCCACCAAAGCTCCATATCCTCCCACCAAAGCTCCATATCCTCCCTCCAAAGCTCCATATCCTCCCACCAAAGCTCCATATCCTCCCACCAAAGCTCCATATCCTCCCACCAAAGCTCCATATCCTCCCACCAAAGCTCCAGATCCTCCCACTTCTACCAAGGTGTGCACTTGTCCACTCCCATTAATGGATTAAAAAAGTATTGGATAGGTGTAGTCATTGGCTGGAGGGGGTTTCCACCATTGTTAAATCAAATGACGGGGAGGGTGCAACTGCAAACTTTGGGAGAAGTGTGGGGAAATCAGGACACTACTTCTTACCTGCCACTTGACAGAGGGGTCCTTCATCAGAAGTTCAAACTTCTGCTGTACGGCCTTCTGGAAGACGCTGGTCTCATATCGCTCTGTCCCAAACTGGCCCCGCTGGGCCGCCTCGGAGGGGTTGAGCTGGAGGAACATCACCAGGTCTGGCTTGGGCAGCCCCACGTCAGGATTCATACACCAGTCCAGATCGAAACCCTACACAGCAGACAAGGCAGTGTTGCGTTTGAGACCACCTAAAGCGAGACCCAAGTCAATACCGGACCGAAACGAGACAGAGTCAAAACCAGAGGGAAGGGGTCGAGACCGAGACCAGGAGGGGTGGACGAGAGGTCCGAGACAGAGTCAAGACTGAGACCAGAAAAATCGGAGTCCAATTCAAGACCATGACAAAAAAAAAAAATCAAATCGTCACCATAATAGGAGTTAAAAAGTCCAGTATTTCTTAGTTCATATTTCAGAACATCATATGGATTCTTTAGACATTCATAACGGTGAAGAAAGAAAGAAAGAAGCATGGTGAGGGCAAGTAGAGCCACTCTACAACGTATTACTAACCTAAACACAGTGGGGAACGATGAGGCCCTTCTACGCTTTCAGAGAAAGGCTAAGGATTTATAAAATAATAAAAATATTATTTTTTGGGATGCCACCGATATTACATTTTTGGCCGATACCCGGTATTTTCCTTGCCAAAAAACCTGATATTTAAAAATGTTTGTGGCCTTTTAAGCATTTTAGTACAGTTAAATATTTGAAACAAAGTGTCATATGTTAATTTGTTCAGTTAGGAACAGATTGTTTAATAACTTGTAAATGAGAAAAATTACAAATCCATGAACATATTTTAATCGCACAACTGATATTCATGACAAATATTTTAGCTGCCCCCCCGCGTTACAAACATGGTTCAGTTGTTGGTGGCTCTTCTTACTATCCAATATTGACTGTATGGAGAAACTTAAAAAAATGCTTTGAAATAAATATTGGTTTAAACTAAAAAAATGCAGTGACTAATTTTAGCTTTAACTGCTTGAAAACAAAATATATACTGTCTCTAGGCTATGTCATAAACTGCTATAAAATGGCACAACTTTTCAAAATGTGCTCAACTGACTTGACTAGTAAAATGCGAGCAAATTTACAACACATCTCATCTTTCATTTAGTAAATATTTAAAATAAAAAAAGCTTTGTTTTAAATTAAATGAAAATCTTGACCTATACCAGCCATGAATAAACAGAAAAGCCATTGGGCTTAGACATTTTTCTCTCTCTAGATGACTGGGTTACAATATGACTTGCCCATTTACAATTTTAACATTTGGGGGAGGTTTTTCCTTCAACAAAGAGGACCTGCTCGGCTTTGTCACAAGAGAGTCTGTTTCTTTTTTCGGCTACAATGTGTGAAGCTGCACTGAAAAAGGCGCTCACTGTCCACACTACTACAGGGAGCACCAAGATACTGGCGCGCAGCTTAAGCGACGACGGGGAAACGCTGCTTGTTACTTCTCCAGTATCCAAGTGCATCTTCATTCCTGGGAATTGTAGGTTCTGTCAGGTATGCTAGTTTCTACCATTAAAATTATAGAATGATCATTTCTTTGTCAGTGGGCAAACGTACAAAATCAGCAGGGGATCAAATACTTTTTTCCCCCTCACTGTAACAATTTCACAATATATACCCAATACACACAAAACTAGTAAAGAATGGAATTTAAGAAATATACATACATACATACATACATGGACAAACAATGACAGAGCGGCATGGACTAAGATACAGTAGAATATTATAGAATAGAATACAGTATATACATATGAGATGAGTAATGCAAGATATGTAAACATTATTAAAGTGACTAAACATTATTAAAGTGACTAGTGTTCCATTTCTTAAAAAGTGGCCAGTGATTTCAATAGGCAGCAGCAGCCTCTAATGTGCTAGTGATGGCTATTTAACAAACTGATGGCCTTGAAATAGAAGCTGTTTTTCATTCTCTTGGTCCCAGCTTTGATGCACCTGTACTGACCTCGCCTTCTGGATGATAGCGGGGTGAACAGGCTGTGGCTCGGGTGGTTAATGTCCTTGATGATCTTTTTGGCCTTCCTGTGACATCGGGTGCTGTATGTGTCTTGGAGGGCGGGTAGTTTTGCCCCCGATAATGCGTTCGGCAGACGGCACCACCCTCTGGAGAGCCCTGCGGCTGTTCCATCTGGTGGAAACGTCTTGCTTAAGCCTTTTCGTTTTCACTCCAAGCTGCTCCTGTACTGCTTGCAGGCGGCTGTATGCTAGCTGTGAGTGTTTAAAATGACCCGCTATATTTCTACCTGTTGTCACCGTGTCAGATATGCTCCGTTACGCCAAAAGCATATTCGTTAAGCATATTCGTTCACAGGCAGTTGCAGCGTGTGTGCCATGCATGGCAAACTGGCGACTCCGCAATCTTCCAAAGCCTTTGTCATGTTACGTGCATTATCACGTAGCACAGCCTGTACTTTGTTCTTGGGGATTTTCCAAGTTTCAAACATGTTCTCAAAATGCCATTGAAATGGCAGCAGCGGTATGAGAACCAGCACATTCTTGAGCATGCAATACGGCTTCACTCAGTACGAAATCCTCGTCGACCCACTGTGCTGTCAGACTCAGCTTGCTCATGGGGCTGACGTCGCTGGTCCAAATGTCAGTCGTGAAGCTAATAGCAGTGGCGCCCATAGCAAGTAGCTCATGGATGTGCGTTTCAACAATACTGTGCAACTCCGGTAGGGCAACACCTGGAAAACAGGGCCTACTTGGTAGTGTGTACCGGGGCTCGAGGAGCTCGACCAGTCGGCGAAAGCCAACATCATCCACGACAGAGAACGGTTGATTGTCAATGAATTCCATTATCTTGGCGTTAATGGATTTCGCCTTTGAGTTGTCTCGCTGAAATTTTCATACTGTTGGGTTCTATTTTCTAATAATTGGATTGAAGTGATGAATAGCTTAGAAGGAATGCATTAATGAGGAGCATAGGTTTGAACTATACTGATATAAATTGTTTCACATAACAGGCTGTGATTCATGTGAGGAACGTTAGGGGCTAGGATGAGATAAAACTTGTATTTCTTATAGATAAGACTTGTATTTCTCACAGATACGAACACTGCTTCTTTGTGATCTGTGAACCTTCCAAGGACATGGGTACTGCAAAAAAAGTGCTAACGCCACAGGTTGTTATGATAAACTTATGCCTGGCAACAGGGTGCAACAAATGGAGCGCCGAGGGGTTGGGACTAACCCGTGCGCCAACGGATTGGCTGAGTAAAGTCTAAACCCCACTCAGTCCTTTACTCTGATTGGCCAACAGAAGAGGTGGGAACTCTCTGTCAGAGTATTTGAGAAAGAACCTGTAAACAATGGTTTAGTTCTCTGTCTGCCCTGCGTGGTTTTTCAGTGAGCCCGTATACGAACCTTCATACTTATCATACATACATTTTGCATATAATAAATTTAGCTTGGATTGAATATCTCTTGATTATCTTTTCTCTTATTCCAATACCAGATTTGAATTACGCAATTTCTAACAATACTCTTTAAAAATGACTGCTTGACTTGAACTTGTTTAGTTGTTGGAAGTGCGCTTAGAACAAAACCAGTAAAAAAAAACAAAGTAGTCGCTGAACGTCTGGGGGTGATGCACTTTCAAATGAGTAATTAGGTTTGTGGTATTGAAAGATTTCTCTTTCTCCCCTCCTTGGGAAATAATAGCTGCGCAAAACGTTGCATATGGCCTTTCTGTAATCCTCCTTTGAAACTTCAGAATAGATCCACACAGCAGACATTGTGGGCTAGGTTGGGAATGCTATGTTGCACCAGTAGCGCTGTATTTTTCGTGGCGTCATTACGTCATCTAGGTATGCACTGTAGCTTTGACATCGGTTTGGCACATCGGCGTTAAACTATACATACATTTACTTCATTTAGCAGACGCTCTTATCCAGAGCGACTTACAAATTGATACATAGAGCCGATGCCGGCATTTTCAGCTAATGTCGGCCGATTCCGATATGCTTACCGATATACCATGCATCCCTAATTTATTTTCAACAATTTTCTGATTTAATCTCTTCAGTTTTGTTAGAAAGGAAAAGGGTTAACACTGAAGACCAAAAAAATATCTAAAATCAGGATAATAATTCTAGCTAGCTAAGTCAGCCATTGGGCTAGGCCATCCGAAGCTTGATAGAAGGCATCTGCCATTCAACTCTAATAGGGCAACATTTTGGAGTGACAGTGGAATCAACCAATTACATTGACTTGTATGGAAACTTCTGCCTTCTCAAAGGCCAACAGGTCGCTGTGCAATAGGGAACAGTAGTTTTCTCACGGTCTAGCTAGCTAGCTTTTGTTGTAGGCTATTTTGCAGTTAGTTTCAAATTATCATCATCTGTTGAATGGAACTGTGTTTTTTATTTATTTATTTATTGCAGCTCGCATGCTGTTGTTAGCCATCTCTTTGAAAATAACTTGTGTGAAATATTGTTGCATTTAAACTTTAGATCACCGGTTACTTTGTGTGCTAAACGTGAATATTTTATTTATTTTTTTTGCAATGGGAAGTAATAGTTGTACATTTCGATTGGGAAATGCTTAGCCTAACGGTTGTTTTTGTCATCTTATGATTGGGACCTACAGGCTTATTATGTCCGAGTGAAATGGACTGCTGTCATTCCATCGGCCCTATGCAGTGGTGCAGTGGTGTCTGGAGAAGTGGGTCCTGTGTGAAGGAAAGGCCCTGTGTGGAAAAATCCTGTGTTTTCTTATAGATTTCTAAGTTTTTCACAACACAACGTGTTCTAAGTCAACAACAATGCTTAAACCACATCAGGAGACCCCTTTTTGAGGTCTGGGAAAAATCCCCCCAAAATTGGGGGGAGGATCTAGTTGCCCTTTAATTCAACTGAGCAAAACAAAATGTCCTCTCCATTGATACAAATCAGCATTATATCATTCTGTCAGGTAAGCTAACATTGCAGTCAACATTTAAATTGGGAAGGTTTTTTTTGGGGAAAGCCTTTAGAAATGTTCATGCAAACAGCAGATGACTGAATTGCACATCGCAAATAGCCTACTAACCAAGACTAAAGGACCAAAGTTTGCATACCCACTGTTGCCTTAGTTAGCATTTACTGGTAGATATCATAAGTTGAAACGTCTTTCCTACCTTACCGGCTACCGATGTCATCCTTCTGTGAGGTGCTCCAGTTGAGACCTGCTGAAACCTGGCTGTGTGAGGCGCGTATGTGAATACATTTCACCTGCTTTGCGATTGTGTAGGCTACTTTGTGCATGATTTCTCTATTGTACTACACAGTTCATAAGTCGTATACATCCACTACACTACTTTGATACGCATCAAATAGGGATTAAGGAGTATAAGCACTGAAAAACAAAGTGGATATACGGTTTATACCTGCGTATACCCTCCACTACACCACTGGTATACGTTTTATACCTGCGTATACCCTCCACTACACCACTGGTATACGGTTTATACCTGCGTATACCCTCCACTACACCACTGGTATACGGTTTATACCTGCGTATACCCTCCACTACACCAGTGGTATACGGTTTATACCTGCATATACCCTCCACTACACCACTGGTATACGGTTTATACCTGCGTATACCCTCCACTACAACACTGGCCCTTTGTGTTGTTTTACTCCTACATGAATGCACTGGTATTATGGTTACGGTCCTTTCAACATCACGAGCCAGTCACACACTGAAGGCCTAGGTTCAATAGGTTTGCCACTGCAGCAAACATGTCTATTATATATATATATATATATATATATATATATATATATATATATATATATATAATGTGCCATTTAGCAGACGCTTTTATCCAAAGCGACTTACAGTCATGCGTGCATAAATTTTTTTTGTGTATGGGTGGTCCCGGGGATCGAACCCACTACCCTGGCGTTACAAGCGCCGTGCTCTACCAGCTGAGCTACAGAGGACCTACAATTTCCCCTGTCTTCCCTTACTAATAGTGAGCGTGCAACCTTCCAACAATTTCCCCCCACTATTCCCTACCAGCAAGTCAAGCAAATTCTGCCAAAGTTTGAGGCTATTTCTATAATGAAAGTAAAGAACAGTAATGTTATGAGTAAAGTAGGAATCCCAGGTTTCAATAGGCTATAAGACATTAATGTTTCAAGAAAGGAGTGTATATATTTGGAAATTATGAGTCCTCACTGTCCGAGACCAAGTCAAGACCGAGTACAAATGTATCCCACACTGAGACACAATGTGTGGTCTTGACATCGGACTCGAGTACTACAACACTGCAGTAGGGGGTACTTCAGGTAAACCACATAAAGTAACCACTGTGCTGAAGAACTCACAGGCTTGGCGCGATTAAAGCGGTGTGTATGTTTTAAAGGAACTCACAGGCTTGGCGCTGGTGAAGGCCACTCCAGAGAAGGCGTATCTGTCCACCACCAGACTGATGCCCTGCTTCAACTTCTCCTTCATCAGAGGCCTGGAAAGAAAAGGAGTGTCAGACATACGGTACCAGTCAAACGTTTGGACACACCTACTCCTGATGGAGCAACCGGAAGTGGTTAAAATTGACCCTAAACGTGGTTTTGATTTCACTCCCTGCAGTTAGTGAAAAACACTGCATTCAACCCTCTGTATATCAGTCAGTTCTTTAACGGAATGACTTGAAACTCAGGATTCTGTAAAAGCGTGTCCCAAGGAGGATGTTTACTTTCAACTTCCTGTAATAACAGGAAGTGCCTTCAATTGGGGTCATAGGGGCTGTTTTGCAGGGTTACAAAAGGTCACATCTTTCCAAAATGTAATATATGTGGTTGTGCAACCCTCATGAACCGGCACATATTTGAAAACCAGGTTTTTCCTGGAGGTTCAATCTAAGTACAGTGGCTCGCGAAAGTATTCACCCCAATTGGCATTTTTCCTATTTTGTTGCTTTACAACCTGGAATTAAAATAGATTTTTTAGGGGGTTTGTATCATTTGATTTACACAACATGCCTACCACTTTGAAGATGCAAAATATATTTTTGTGTGAAACAAACAAGAAATAAGACTAAAAATCAGAAACTTGAGCGTGTATAACTATTCACCCCCCCAAAGGCAATACTTTGCAGTGATTACAGCTGCAAGTCTCTTGGGGTATGTCTCTATAAGCTTGGCACATCTAGCCACTGGGATTTTTGCCCGTTCTTCAAGGCAAAACTGCTCCAGCTCCTTCAAGTTGGATGGGTTCCGCTGGTGTACAGCAATCTTTAAGTCATATCACAGATTCTCAATTGGATTGATGTCTGGGCTTTGACTAGGCCATTCCAAGACATTTAAATGTTTCCCCTTAAACCACTCCAGTGTTCCTTGAGCAGTATGCTTAGGGTCATTGTCCTGCTGGAAGGTTAACCTCCGTCCCAGTCTCAAATCTCTGGAAGACTGAAACGGGTTTCCCTCAAGAATTTCCCTGTATTTAGCGGCATCCATCGTTCCTTCAATTCTGACCAGTTTCCCAGTCCCTGCCGATGAAAAACATCAGAACAGGTGTATATATACACTGACATTATGTGACAGATCATGTGACACTTAGATTGCACACAGGTGGACTTTAACTAATTATGTGACTTCTGAAGGTAATTGGTTGCACCAGATCTTATTTAGAGGCTTCATAGCAAAGGGGGTGAAAACATATGCACGCACCACTTTTCCGTTATTTATTTTTGAGATTTTTTTTTTTTAAGTTATTTTTTTCATTTCACTTCACCAATTTGGACTATTTTGTGTATGTCCATTCCATGCAATCCAAATAAAAATCAAATTTAAGTTACAGGTTGTAATGCAACAAAATAGGAAAAACGCCAAGGGGAAGGAATACTTTTGCAAGGCACTGTAAGGATATTCACCCATTTCTAGTCTTTCAAGCTATTGAGGGGATTTGTCTGGGGGGGGGGGGGGGGGGGTCATAGCTTAAACATGTCTATGGCGATGAGGGGAGATGCGTGTGAGTCTCGAGCTAATCGGATATAAGGCGGCTTGCCCCTGGACACTTGTAACTTAACTGGGAGGCACAACGTTGCACTCCTGACATCATACTCGAGTATTGAGCCAATAGCAGCATCTATATATTAGGAATGGGCTTAGTTCATCAACAAGATGGGCTTGGCCACCCCACCATCATACTTTAGTCTTTAGCGAACCGCAATATATGTTGGCCTTAGGCACTTATAAAGTCACAGATATAGGAGCAGTTGACCTCAACATGATGTTAACATTAGTCACAAATATCTAACTTCAGTATGAAAATGTATGCACTCACTAACTGCAAGTCGCTCTGGATAAGAGCGTCTGCTAAATGACTAAAATGTAAGTATAGTCTATAGCGGTTTCTTCATTAAGACTTATATTTGGCCTATATGTTTGACTTGGTGGAGTGGAGCAGAGAGGGGGATGGGAGCAGAGAAGGGGATGGGAGGCTGATCATTGATTGGCTGTAGTGTAGGGCGTGTCATACAATGTATAAAAATTCCAACTGCCAGCTCAAATTCTCACTCAAATGTACCACTAATATGAAAACGTTCCACAGACTGTCTTTTAGACTACTATGCACTGACAAAACATTTAGTGTTACAAATCAAAGCTTAACATTAAAATATGTCACTTCAAATGACTAAATTAAATTCAGACAGGCCTGTTATGTGCTCTCTAACACAAACACAAAATGTGGTGTTGTTGCTGTAGACCTTTTCACAGATCTAGGATCAGGTGACCTCCACAGAATGTTAACATTAGCCATAAACATCTGACTTCTGCAGTGTGCACAAAAGTACCACACTAACTTATGATGTGGTCCTCTGTAGCTCAATTGGTAGAGCATGGCGCTTGTAACGCCAGGGTAGTGGGTTCGATCCCCGGGACCACCCATACGTAAAAGCGTCTGCTAAATGGCATATTATATTATTATATCTTGAGCCATGTTACTCACAAGTTTCCAGACCTTCTCGCTGACTCCTTTAGCAACCGGTTGAGCACTAGCACAGAGTGCCTGTATTCTGGTTTTGCCAGGCATCTCCTTACGAACATGTTGTGCTAGTGTGCACCTTGCCACGTGCCTTCACATAGATTTGCTCGTTTGCTTACATTGTACCAAAACCCCCTTTCCTTCTTGAAGTGCCTGAATGTTGTGTTCCCGATTCCCCTTCTTGCGAAGGAGATTCAGCTGAAGTCTCCTCGCTTTTGACTTCTTTGCAAACTGAAGTGCATTAGCTACTTCCATTTCATCCCCATGTTTACGTTCTAAATGACGGGCGATTTTTTATTTGTTTTAATTATTATTATTTTAAATTTTGTTATGGATTGCGGTTGCTCGCAAAACAGACAGAAGTGCTTTTTTTGGTGGTACTTTTTGGATCCATCTACTTCTGAGACATTCATTACAAGCAAAGTATTCATCCCCCTTGGCGTTTTTCCTATTTTGTTGCATTACAACCTGTAACTTAAATTTGACGCAATCCAAGAGTGAGCAGCGCCGGAGATGCCCAACTCGGAGAGGGTGGAGAGGAGGATCTGATGGTTCACAGTATCAAAGGCAGCAGACAGGTCTAGAAGGACAAGAGCAGAGGAGAGAGAGTTAGCTTTAGCAGTGCGGAGAGCCTCCGTGACACAGAGAAGAGCAGTCTCAGTTGAATGACCAGTCTTGAAACCTTACTGGTTTGCATCAAGACGGTAATTCTGAGAGAGATAGCAAGAGAGTTGGCTAAAGACGGCACGCTCAAGAGTTTTGGAGAGAAAAGAAAGAAGGGATACTGGTCTGTAGTTGTTGACATCGGAGGGATCGAGTGTAGGTTTCTTGAGAAGGGGTGCAACTCTCGCTCTCTTGAAGACGGAAGGGACATAGCCAGCGGTCAAGGATGAGGTGATGAGCGAGGTGAGGTAAGGGAGAAGGTCTCCGGATATGGTCTGGAGAAGAGAGGAGGGGATAGGGTCAAGCGGGCAGGTTGTTGGGCGGCCGGCCGTCATAAGTCGCAAGATTTCATCTGGAGAGAGAGGGGAGAAAGAAGTCAAAGCATAGGTTAGGGCAGTGTGAGCAGGACCAGCGGTGTCATTTGACTTAACAAACGAGGATCGGATGTCGTCGACCTTCTTTTCAAAATGGTTGACGAAGTCATCCACAGAGAGGGAGGAGGATTCAGCAGGGAGGAGAAGGTGGCAAAGAGCTTCCTAGGGTTAGAGGCAGAGGCTTGAAATTTAGAGTGGTAGAAAGTGGCTTTAGCAGCAGAAACAGATGAAGAGAATGTAGAGAGGAGGGAGTGGAAAGATGCCAGGTCCGCAGGGAGTCTAGTTTTCCTCCATTTCCGCTCGGCTGCCCGGAGCCCTCTTCTGTGAGCTCGCAATGAGTCGTCAAACCACGGAGCAGGAGTGGAGGACCGAGCCGGCCGGGAGGATAGGGGACATAGAGAGTCAAAGGATGCAGAAAGGGAGGAGAGGAGGGTTGAGGAGGCAGAATCAGGAGATTGGAGGGAGAAGGCTTGAGCAGAGGGAAGAGATGATTGGATGGAAGAGGAGAGAGTAGCGGGAGAGAGAGAGCGAAGGTTGCGACGGCACATTACCATCTGAGTAGGGGCAGAGTGAGTATTGTTGGAGGAGAGCGAGAGAGAAAAGGATACAAAGTAGTGGTCAGAGACTTGGAGGGGAGTTGCAGTGAGATTAGTAGAAGAACAGCATCTAGTAATTGCGAATTGCCTGCCTTGTGAGTAGGGGGGACGGTGAGAGGGTGAGGTTAAAAGAGGAAAGGAGTATAAAGAAGGAGGCAGAGAGAAACGAGTCAAAATCAGACGTAGGGAGGTTAAAGTCACCCAGAACTGTGAGGGGTGAGCCATCCTCAGGAAAGGAACTTATCAAGGAATTCAAATGAGGAGATCGACAGATGGGTCAGGGGGAAAAGAGAGAATGTCCACTTGGGAGAGATGAGGATTCCTGTGCCACCGCCGCGCTGACCAGATGCTCTCGGGGGTATGCGAGAACACATGGTCAGACGATGAAAGAGCAGTAGGAGTAGCAGTGTTTTCAGTGGTAATCCATGTTTCCATTAGCGCCAAGAAGTCGAGGAACTGGAGGGTAGCATAGGCTGAGATGAACTCTGCCTTGTTGGCCGCAGAACAGCAGTTCCAGAGGCTGCCGGAGACCTGGAACTCCACGTGGGTCGTGCGTGCAGGGACCACCAGATTAGAGTGGCAACAGCCACGTGGCGTGAAGCGTTTGTATGGCCTGTGCAGAGAGAAGAGAACAGGGATAGACAGAGGCATAGTTGACAGGCTGCAGAACATGGCTACAATAATGCAAAGGAGATCGGAATGAAATGAACTAAACATCTGGGAAAGCGAGAGAGCGGGGCCTCTCTCACTTACGTTTCACTGAAATTGTATGTGAATTTTATCCGCTAGTAACAGTTTTCTTTTCTTATCTACCAAGGTGCATGGTGTACCTCGGCAGACCCTGGCGGACAGGCTGAGCGGCCGGGTGACCCATGGTTGTCACAGTGGACCACCCACATTGCTTGAAAATTCTCTGGTGCAGTACTGTATCTGCTGGGCCATCCATGGGTTCCCCTTTACCAGACAGAGGCTGATGAAATACGCCAACAAAATACGCAGGTATTTGGTGTTCTATGTGTTTATGTATGTAGATTGCTGGACTGACTGTTCTCAATGTGTGTGACGTAAATGTGGATGTGTATGGTGATGCCAAAACAAACATTTTCATCCTGGATGGACAATTATATATTCTATTCTATTGTAGGTTTCGGCACCCAGGGGAAACAATCCCAGGTGGTGGGAAATGTTCAGGAGGAGGCACAAGACCTGAGCGTGAGGAGGCCGGACACCCTGGACAGGGGGAGAGCTGAGTGTGCCACACGTCCGATGATGGACACCTTCTTGACTTCTTATGAGAAGCACTTGGAGGAGAGTGGGTTGAGGGAGAAACCCAGACAAATCTATAACTGCGATGAGTCTGGGGGCCAAGGAGCACATCACAGTGCTGGCCTGCTTCAACGCAGCTGGGGAGGATGTCCCCCCATTTATCATCTACCCCAAGTGTTTCCCCGGTGGCCACTACACACTGGGAGGCCCCTCCCCCCAAGCCTTGTATGGACGGTCAAACCGTGGCTACATTGACAGGGACCTGTTCAGGAAGTGGTTTCAGCACGTCATTAAGCATGCAGTGAAGGAGCGCTCTCTCGTTCTCCTCTTCGATGGGCACAAGAGCCACATGGACCCGGAAGTGCTCGCGGTGGCACTAAGGGAAGGGGTTATACTTCCTTGTCTTCCACCACACTGCACCCATGTCCTGCATCCGCTGGACGTGGCATTACTTTAAAGAATTTGCCAGAGTATTCCGCTACCCGTACCAGCGCTGCAAGGACATGTTATGGGCGCTATGTGGTGGAAGGGTTTAAGAAGTGTGGCCTCTTCCCTTTTGACCCTTCAGCCATTGAAGGGTCCCGTTTAATGCCGTCTCGGTCCCCTCTCCTGGAACCAGCAGCACTGTGCCGTCCATCAGCACCTCCTTCCCAGTGACCACAGGAGGACCCTCAGCCCCTGCTCCAGTCCCTGCTCCAGTCCCAGGCCTAGCTCTAGAAGAGCACCCCCTAATAGAGGCAGGGCTGATAGCGAAGGACCTGGGGCACATCCTTACTGTCCTTAAGTATCGGCTAGATCGATACAGAAGACTCCCTGTGGTCGCCACATGCCTCACCGGGGAGGAATACACACGCCAGTGGCAGGAGAGGGGTGAGAAGGAGAGGGCCGAGGCAGAGGAGAAAGAGCGTCGGGCAGCCCTCAGAACACAGAGGGCACAGGAGAGGGCTGCCATGGATGAGACCATTGACGCCATCGCCTCTTGCTGGACCTCCTGCTGGAACCACTCCTCACAGCTGCATCACCACTGCCAGTGCCTCCCAGTGTGCAACACCTGTAGGAGCCGCCGGAGCCCCCAGCTGCAGAAGAAGGCACGTGCCTACTCTCCCGGCCACACCGTCGTCGGCCCCTCAACCCCACCATTACAAACACCAGCTCCTCCAAGACATCGTCAGCGGTTTTGTCCACCGCCACCACGATGCACACCACCCCCCCCTGTCTGTCACCACCAACACGGCCTCCTCTGGACCAACTGCCTCCTACGTCTCCCCTGGTCACACCACCATAGCAGCCTCGTCTGGTGTCCCAGCCCCCTGCAATTTGAATACAGCCACCTCCACAGGTAAACACATGTTAAATTACAAAGAAATGACTTCTGTTTTATAAAACAGCAATGTAAAAAAATATATTAAAAAATCTCTCTTTACATATTTACAGTCCATAGCACCAGCCCTCAAGTCATCTCCACCTCCTCTGCAGCTTCCTCCAGAGGTATTGATGTAAAAAAGTTGAAAAAGGGTTTTGATGAAACATGCTCAGTCTAACAGTACTTTTTCTCAAACTGCAGCACAGAAAAGGAAGAGAAAAGCTCCACCGGCCACGTCTGTCACCCATGACACCACTCTCAGGTACTTCATAATCTGTTTCTCTCTCAGTTGTATAAATTACTATTGTTGTTGAAGAACTTTTTGCAAAACCATATTAATCCATTTGTATTATTATTTTATAAAAGAAGACACCACCTGCTGTGCTCGCTGCGGGGAGCGTGATCCGCCTGCAAGCTCCCCTCAGGAGTGTAGATCCGAGGTGCCATGGTTGTGCTGTGACTTCTGTCTGCACTGGTTCCACTGCAGGTGTGTGCAGTGGGATCAAGAGGTAGCGGTGTAGCTGGAATATTATTGGGATTTTTGTGACAATATAGGGATGGAGGTCGAGATTTAATTGGTTTGTTTTGTTTGTGTTCATATGAAATTATTTATTTGTACAAAAAAAAAAATGTCTAAAATATCATATATATTTATTGAACCCATCTTGTGTATTTCTTCCTTTACTTTCCAAGTGCATCTCTGCAACACAAACTCCAGTGTTTTCATTGTTTATGTCAATGCACATTTCTGAAATTAAA
Source organism: Coregonus lavaretus (assembly GCF_964263955.1). NCBI lineage: Eukaryota > Metazoa > Chordata > Actinopteri > Salmoniformes > Salmonidae > Coregonus > Coregonus lavaretus. Next base: position 224,653 of record NW_028161810.1, read on the forward strand.
GTTTTATTTGACGTAAATTATTAATACTCATATTTTAGTATTCAATTTATCTACTTTCTCAAAACATAAGATTAATCTGTAATACAAATGAGACATTATTTGGTTTCAACACTGAATATGTGGGTGAAGAACCATTTTTTAAAGAGTCCACATGAGGGCGCACCGGGCTACGCAATAAAAAGTTGACAGGCAAGTCATTATTTTTTACCGGAAGGCTAGCCAACTAGTCAACTATCTAGTAAACACTTCGGGTACGTGGTTGGTGTCTCTTTTTTGAACAAAATTAAACGGATATATCTTGTAATTGAACAGAATAGTAAGGTGGCCAATAACTGGGGGCCGTATGCCGATAATACGGGACTTATTTTTTTGCTAAACCGCTTATCAAAAAGCTGATAATAGTAGTATTTCCCCTGAAATGTCAAACTTGCTAATTGCTAACCCGTTAGCTAACATTTTTACGACACCAATAATCACATAACATTGATGGCTTGATCACAAGATAACACCGTTGAAGGTAATATATTTTTTAAACGCTGTTGAATATGCCGATAATACGGAGTTCCACGCTAGCAACTGAATGTCACTTGTTTTCTTTGTGATCTTGGGTTTCTTAGCTTGTATTACATTGGAGAAAGAATGGTTCTTAAATGGTTATTCCTTAGTTCTTAAGGTTCCTGAGAGAACTCGGTTCTGCTTTATTTGAAGTTCTTATGAATGTTTCATATATAAAAATGGGTCACAAATCATCTAACTGGGTTTTATTCTCTATAAAATATTGATAAATGGGGGAACAATAAATTGGTTATGTAACAGTTATAACACATTCTGATTAGTTATATTTGTGAAGCATCTATGTAGTGCTAAAATCTATATGCAAAGGACCGAGAAGTCTTCTGACTGGTAGGAGACAGGCAGAAGGAGACAGACTTTGCCATTGGGCCGTTTGCGAAGAAAACAGAGAGCGTTATTGGCTGTTGTCGTGGTAGACACCAGTATGTGTTACCTTGTTGGTTGGCTGTGCAGATGGAGATCCTGCGAGGGTGAGTTGACGTGGCAAATCCCGTGTCGCGGCTCGGGGAGGGACAGATGGGGAGGGGGGTGGAGGGACAGATGGGGAGGGGGAGGGAGGGACAGATGGGGAGGGGGAGGGAGGGACAGATGGGGAGGGGGGTGGTGGGAGCTGGTGGTGATGGTACGAGAGGAAGGGGCCCGCGGCGGCCGCTGGCTTCCTTTGATGGTGGGAGGTTCACTTTTAGAGTGACTATGGTTCTCCTGAATACTTCAAGGTTTTTTTAAGGTTTGAAGCCTGCTGATGACTTTGAATGTTACACAAAAATAAAAAACATTTTCCTAAACTATTAATCTGTTAATTGGATATACTGAATCCATTACTGAAATGGTTGTCCAAGTTTAAATACTTTACAGAAAAACTATACTAGAGCCGTTGTGTTGCCATCCGTGTCGCATCTTTGTGGCATTCTACCTGCTACACTAGAAACAAAACAAAAGCGACATTTTTTCATCAATATTTTCAGTCATAAAATAGAATGAACACGTGCATCAAATATTGAGAATTTAAACTTGTTAATTATTGTAACCTTCCAATAGCCGCAACCCAAGCAGTTGGATAGCTTTCATAGATTTCATAGGAGGCATTCACTTGATGGCAATACATTGCAATGTACGGTCTCAAGTAGTTGGTAAAATTTCAAGTGTACTTTTTTCAAGGAGTAAGTCACTTTAAGTGATTTCCTCATTATATATTTTTTTCTCAAACTCATGAGTGTTATTTCTGTGCTCCTATGATGTCTGGGAAGCATGGTCCTCGAAAGGTATGTATTTGTGAGGAGTCCTAAATTGGTCACAAATACAAGACTGTGTGTGTGTGTCTATTTACACCAGTTCCCATCGGTTGGCAGAGAACAGCAGATGCACTGTATGGTCCTCCAGGTTGCTTTTGTTCTCAAGATAGGAGTTTATCAGCTGGCCGATCTTTGTAGTTCTTTCTGTACAAACAATAATAATATGGGAAGAGCATTTAGTCATTTCAATGTAAATGTTATTAGAAATGTTGTGTTGTATCTCAAAAGGCGATTTCGTTTTGCATCGCCAGGTGCTCCGGGTGAACCAGACAAGACAAAACGAATTTGTATAATCTGAGCGATTTGGGTCTAGTTAAATTATGAATCAAAGCCGCTTCAAACCTCCACACAATTATGAGAAAAATACGTTTCATTTTGATAAGTTAGCAGCCACGGATAATTAAGTCAATTTACCCGGAAATCTCATCATCTCAGCTGGCCGTCCACTATCCTGCAGTGTTTGGACTAGCTTGTTACACTGTGTCGTTTTCCCTGCCTTGTCCACTCCTTCGAGCACAATGAGAGCCCCTCTTCTGCATGTCATTGCGAAATAGTTAACGAAGATATCTTTATAGCTAAATACGGTATTATAATTTTTTTACGAAAGTACTTGCTCTGCAGACATGGAAGTACGCGGGCTTTTCTGCATTTCACCCGGAAGCAAACTCTGGTGGCCGCGAAGTGTCAAATTTAATCAACAGCATTTTCGGCTTGTCAGGAAAAAGTATGAAGCTTGCTTGCAAAAAATAAAAAATATATTGATTTTGATTTTAGCGTTGTCAAATTGGCTTATTCTCGTAGTGAGGAGCCTATAAAACGTAGCTAGATTCATAACCATATTTTTGGGGGATTCTAAAATGTATTGGAATAAATGACCAAACTATAAAACTAGCTAGCCAGCTATGGGTAACTGTAGCTAGCTACCTGACAGGAGTGCTAGCTAGATCCGTTAGCTAACTAGGTACATTAATAGCTTTAGGTTGGTTGTTTTTAAGCTCAACTTCCACCAAGGACGTTGCCTCTCCGATCATCACTCGTTACACAGTGTTGCCAACTCCTCAGTAAGGAAAGTAGCCATTGGTTGTCCTAAAAGTCGCGAGAAGTCGCTACATGACGTCATCGCCTAATTTGCATAATTGGCCATGTGCATGTCATTGTGAAGGAAGCTGTAGGAGAGAGGAACAACGTCGTGGGAGAGACAAAAAGTGAGTAGAAGACACCCTAAATATGTTTAGAACTACAAATGAACTTTCTTCTGTCGAATTCTTTTTTTTTTTTACAATTCCAACCCTCCTCCTTTATCAGTGCTTGGGACCAGCAAAAGTGACCCAAAAGAGACACTGGCGGTGTTACTTAGTTTTTATTTTATTTTATTTTTTGTTTAGTTTTCTTAAGTTTGGTTTGGTTTTTAACCTTATGGTCCACTTAGGAGCCTACAACAAGTCACAGTAAAACATGAACATTTTTAACCATATCATTTTAAACATTTTTTTTTGTATACAATCTACATTAACAATCTAAATGGACCAAAAAGAGACAATAGAAAAAACTGTCAATGGCAAAGTGAGAAAACGATGGTAACTAGTCTGGCCCTAATTCAGGTTAATTGTTGTTGTTTTTTCAGACCCCCCTCCACAGACACACAGGCTGTGCTGGCTCACAGAAAGAGTGGGTCATTGTCATTTTGGTCAAGGCTCTCTATGGCATGTTCAGCAACTGAGGGAGCTGATTTAAATGAGTAAGCAGCTGATGTGCCAAAAAGCTGCAAAATATTATCAGGCAGCTAGTGCTCATAGCAAGCCTCACCAGACAGCTACAGTCCATATCGAATGTACAGGATGGAGTTAAGGGTCTGCAAGGACATCCGATTTCTAAGTTTGCTTTTTACCACACTCATCTGGCTGAATACTCTCTCGACTTCAGCATTCGAGTGTGGCAAGGACAACACAGACACAGCAGCCATGGCAAGTTCTTGAAACGGGTTGATATCAGCTGCATCCCTGAACTTCCAAATCTCACTCCAGAAGCCCAGTGTGTTTTTTGTCTCATTCCATTTACTAAGATGGATGGCACGCCATTGCTGGACAATCTTGTCTATCTCTGCAGGGGAGTAGCCAAGGAGCTTATTGTGCTTTGGAGTTTTCCTCCACATTGAAAACTGACATGTACTGCAATGCTTCGATGTTGTCCGGCAGTCTCACCCTCAGCTCATTAGTGAGGGAGATGGTGAAGGCTACACACCGCTTTCGGACGTTGTTTTCATCCTCAGGCTCAAGGTGGAGCTCAGCTGCCTTTGACTCAAAAAGGTAACCAAGGTACGGTTTGGGACTGATGTATCCATCTATTGGCCCTTTGAGTACATCAACATTTGCCAGTGGATTCAGCACCCTGCTGCTCAGACTTGATCAGGCTAACCAAGTAGCTTAAGAGGATCTACTTGCTCTCCCTCAAAAGCCTTGACGGCCAACTGTACCTCACCCAGCACTGACTTCAAAAAATGTCAGATACAATATGTTTTGAGGATCACTGTACATGGAGTATACAACCTCAGCCATGTAGCAGTGTTCACTGGACATGGTGACTGTGAAATGCAGCCTAAGCTCCTCCCACTGGTCCAAAATGTGTGAAACCGCGGGTTCAATGGAGAGCCAACGTGTGGCACGCGCCTTGGTTATCTGTAAAGGTTTCTCCTCCTGTCTCATATATGGCCTTGTAGGCCTCAATGCGCTTTGGAGACACTGAAAACCAGTTGTAAGTCTCTCGTACCAAGTACTCCACACTACGGGGGATGGTGTCATTGGAAGCATGACTTACAGCAAGCTGCAGAGAGTGGCACACACAGCGAATAAGAAGCAGATCTTTGAGGCCATACTCCTCCTTCAGCACTTTATGGACCCCATTGTTAATCCCCGTCATAACAGAGGCATTGTCAGTCCATATCCCCAGGAGTTTCTCTTTTTTAAGACAACACTTCGAGGAAAGCCACAACAGCACAGGCTATAGATTTGGCATCTCCTCCTTCCAACTCAACAAGCCCCAGAAATGTTGATACAATTGTCTGCTTGGTGTCACTAAAGTACCTTATCACAACCCCCCAGGTACTTAGAAACACTTACATCCGTGGACTCATCGAGGAGGAGGCTGAAACGCTGGTCACCCACATCTGCGACCAACTTTTTCAGAAAGTATGGTGCTAGAACACCATTAATCATTTCAGTGCACTTTGTCCCGTGCATTTTGAAGTGGGTAGCAGCAGTGGAGTCTGAGAAAGCAGCTCTACATGCTTCTCCAATGTGATCACATGCCAGCATGGAACAGTGTTCAGCGATAGCTAATGCCATGGTGGCCTCAGCCTTTTTTGCAGAGTCAATTTTTTAAACCATAAATGTTTTGGGTGGAACTTCTATAAGGCTTTGCCTTTTGAGTATGTTTTTGAGTTGTCATGTGTTTTTTTACATCACAGTTTTGGCGTAGAAATCAGCCTTACAATACAGGCAGTATGCCCGTGTATCATCTCCAATAAACGGCTTCAACCAGCCTTTGAATTCAGGGTTTGATTCCCACTCCTTTCTGTATTTTTGAGTGTACAGTTTAGACTGAGACATGACGAGCTAGCCAGCTAGATGTTTAGCTTATGTCACAGAGAGGCACACACACAGTGGACGAGGTGAGTAAGTGACTGAGGCTGTGGGAGTCAAATGCAGTGATTTATTTTTGTGCAGTGATTTATTTTAGACAAAGAACATTTTTACATCCCGCCCTGAATATAAGCCAGGGCGGGATCAGCTTCCCATTTGCAGTCTGGACGCGGAGGGGTGAACATCTCCTGCTCTGACTGCAGCTCGGAGGGACTGCTGCGCGAGGACTGGGCCGCCTGTGAGTGCTTTGGGACGGGGGTGGGGCCCACGGCAGCACCTGCTGCTCGTTGAGAAGAGTAAGAACGATAAGTGCTTTCACGTCAGAGTCTCCAATTACACCAGAAAAAGACGCTAGATTTGTCGCTAGTCGATTTTTATTTAATTTAAATGTGTCGCTAAAGGGGTCTGAATACTTGCTAAATATAGCGACAACGTCGCTAAGTTAGCAACACTGTATCCGCAATTCAAGGGCCGAGGGCTGTCTACTTTGAGTTTGAAAAGCAGCCTATGGCTCCACTTCTGGGGTTTTCTTCTTCAAAATAAAACGCTATTAACACTTTTGGGTAAAGTAGAGCACACCATCTACTGTTGACAGAATAGTATCACAGCTTTGGAAGAAGAGAGCCAAACAAATGTATTCCCAAACAGCCTTGAAAGCATGTGTGTATAGTGCGTATGTTATCGTGTGTTTGTATGCATGTGTCTATGTTTGTGTTGTTTCCCAGTCCCGCTGTTCCATAAGGTGTATTTTTACCTGTTTAAAAAACATCTGATTCTACTGCTTGCATCAGTTACCTGATGTGGAATAGAGTTCCATGTAGTCATGGCTCTATGTAGTACTGTGCGCCTCCCATAGTCTGTTCTGGACTTGGGGACTGTGAAGAGACCTCTGGTGGCATGTCTTGTGGGGTATGCATGGGTGTCCGAGCTGTGTGCTAGTAGTTTAAACAGACAGCTCGGTACATTCAGCTTGTCGTCACCTCTTACAAAAACAAGCAGTGATGAAGTCAATCTCTCTTCCACTCTGAGCCAGGAGAGACTGACATGCATGTCATTAATGTTAGCTCTCCGTGTACTTTTAAGGGCCAGCCGTGCTGCCCTGTTCTGAGCCAACTGCAATTTTCCCAAGTCCCTCTTTGTGGCACCTGACCACACTACTGAACAGTAGTCTAGGTGCGACAAAACTAGGGCCTGTAGGACCTGCCTTACTGTTTGACAATAGAAACACCTGAGGAAATGAGGAATACAAAGTATGTTGAAAGCAGGAGCTTCCACACAGGTGTGGTTCCTGAGTTAATTAAGCAATTAACATCCCATCGGCATGTATAAAAATGGTTGGCAGGCCATTAATTTGGCTACCATGGCTATGTCCCCATAGGATGACAATGCCCCCATCCACAGGGCACGAGTGGTCGCTGAATGGTTTGATGAGCATGAAAACGATGTAAGCCATATGCCATGGCCGTCTCAGTCACCAGATCTCAACCCAATTGAACACTAATGGGAGATTCTGGAGCGGCGCCTGAGATAGTGTTCTCCATCAACAAAATACCAAATTATGGAATTTCTTGTGGAAGAATGGTGTCGCATCCCTCCAATAGAGTTCCAGACACTTGTAGAATCTATGCCAAGATACATTGAAGCTGTTCTAGCTCGTGGTGGCCCAACGCCCTATTAAGACACTTTATGTTGGTGACATTTGCTTTGCCTGCAATGCTTATGAGCTTCATGAAGGTACCCCTGCAAAATTATGGCACATTTGTGGTAGTCTAACTAACTGGAGCAGCAATCCATTGTGTCCTGGCTAAGATGGCCTCACCTGGCCAACAGTGGGTCCCAGTCCCCTAACTCACCTGGCCAACAGATGGTCCCAGCCCCCTACCTCACCTGGCCAACGGATGGTCCCAGCCCCCTACCTCACCTGGCCAACGGATGGTCCCAGCTCCCTACCTCACCTGGCCAACGGATGGTCCCAGCCCCCTACCTCACCTGGCCAACGGATGGTCCCAGCCCCCTACCTCACCTGGCCAACGGATGGTCCCAGCCCCCTACCTCACCAGGCCAACGGATGGTCCCAGCCCCCTACCTCACCTGGCCAACGGATGGTCCCAGCCCCCTACCTCACCTGGCCAACGGATGGTCCCAGCCCCCTACCTCACCTGGCCAACGGATGGTCCCAGCCCCCTACCTCACCTGGCCAACGGATGGTCCCAGCCCCCTAACTCACCTGGCCAACGGATGGTCCCAGCCCCCTACCTCACCTGGCCAACGGATGGTCCCAGCCCCCTACCTCACCTGGCCAACGGATGGTCCCAGCCCCCTACCTCACCTGGCCAACGGATGGTTCCAGCCCCCTACCTCACCTGGCCAACAGATGGTCCCAGCCCCCTACCTCACCTGGCCAACGGATGGTCCCAGCCCTCCAGAGATGTCTAGGCTGTGGTTCTTCATGATGTAGCTGGTGATCTCCTTCCAGTCATATCCAAGAGGAGGTACTATAGAAGTCACTGTGGGTAACCTGTCGTTCTGCCATGGATCATCAAGACTCATGTTTACTGTATCTGGGCAACCTGTCGTTCTGCCATGGATCATCAAGACTCATGTTTACTGTATCTGGGCAACCTGGCGTTCTGCCATGGATCATCAATACTCATGTTTACTGTATCTGGGCAACCTGTCGTTCTGCCATGGATCATCAAGACTCATGTTTACTGTATCTGGGCAACCTGTCGTTCTGCCATGGATCATCAAGACTCATGTTTACTGTATCTGGGCAACCTGGCGTTCTGCCATGGATCATCAAGACTCATGTTTACTGTATCTGGGCAACCTGGCGTTCTGCCATGGATCATCAAGACTCATGTTTACTGTATCTGGGTAACCTGTCGTTCTGCCATGGATCATCAAGACTCATGTTTACTGTATCTGGGCAACCTGTCGTTCTGCCATGGATCATCAAGACTCATGTTTACTGTATCTGGGTAACCTGTCGTTCTGCCATGGATCATCAAGACTCATGTTTACTGTATCTGGGTAACCTGTCGTTCTGCCATGGATCATCAAGACTCATGTTTACTGTATCTGGGCAACCTGTCGTTCTGCCATGGATCATCAAGACTCATGTTTACTGTATCTGGGCAACCTGGCGTTCTGCCATGGATCATCAAGACTCTTGTTTACTGTATCTGGGCAACTTGTCGTTCTGCCATGGATCATCAAGACTCATGTTTACTGTATCTGGGCAACTTGTCGTTCTGCCATGGATCATAAAGACTCATGTTTACTGTATCTGGGCAACCTGGCGTTCTGCCATGGATCATAAAGACTCATGTTTACTGTATCTGATTGTTATGTTGTTAATGCACAGAAAATGGTTATACTGTACACAGAGTTACAGTGAGGGGAAAAAAGTATTTGATCCCCTGCTGATTTTGTACGTTTGCCCACTGACAAAGAAATGATCAGTCTATAATTTTAATGGTAGGTATATTTTAACCATGAGAGACAGAATAACAACAACAAAATCCAGAAAAACGCATGTCAAAAATGATATAAATTGATTTGCATTTTAATGAGAAAGAGTTCAATCAGAAAGAGTTCTGGCTCCCAGGTGTCTTTTATACAGGTAATGAGCTGAGATTAGGAGCACACTCTTAAAGGGAGTGCTCCTAATCTCAGCTTGTTACCTGTATAAAAGACACCTGTCCACAGAAGCAATCAATCAATCAATCAGATTCCAAACTCTCCACCATGGCCAAGACCAAAGAGCTCTCCAAGGATGTCAGGGACAAGATTGTAGACCTACACAAGGCTGGAATGGGCTACAAGACCATCGCCAAGCAGCTTGGTGAGAAGGTGACAACAGTTGGTGCGATTATTCGCAAATGGAAGAAACACAAAAGAACTGTCAATCTCCCTCGGCCTGGGGCTCCATGCTAGATATCACCTCGTGGAGTTGCAATGATCATGAGAACGATGAGGAATCAGCCCATAACTACACGGGAGGATCTTGTCAATGATCTCAAGGCAGCTGGGACCATAGTCACCAAGAAAACAATTGGTAACACACTACGCCGTGAAGGACTGAAATCCTGCAGCGCCTGCAAGGTCCCCCTGCTCAAGAAAGCACATATACAGGGCCATCTGAAGTTTGCCAATGATCATCTGAATGATTCAGAGGAGAACTGGGTGAAAGTGTTGTGGTCAGATGAGACCAAAATGGAGCTCTTTGGCATCAACTCAACTCGCCGTGTTTGGAGGAGGAGGAATGCTGCCTATGACCCCAAGAACACCATCCCCACCGTCAAACATGGAGGTGGAAACATTATGTTTTGTGGGTCTTTTTCTGCTAAGGGGACAGGACAACTTCACTGCATCAAAGGGACGATGGACGGGGCCATGTACCGTCAAATCTTGGGTGAGAACCTCCTTCCCTCAGCCAGGGCATTGAAAATGGGTCGTAGATGGGTATTCCAGCATGACAATGATCCAAAACACACGGCCAAGGCAACAAAGGAGTGGCTCAAGAAGAAGCACATTAAGGTCCTGGAGTGGCCTAGCCAGTCTCCAGACCTTAATCCCATAGAAAATCTGTGGAGGGAGCTGAAGGTTTGAGTTGCCAAACGTCAGCCTCAAAACCTTAATGACTTGGAGAAGATCTGCAAAGAGGAGTGGAACAAAATCCCTCCTGAGATGTGTGCAAACCTGGTGGCCAACTACAAGAAATGTCTGACCTCTGTGATTGCCAACAAGGGTTTTACCACCAAGTACTAAGTCAATGTTTGCAGAGGGGTCAAATACTTATTTCCCTCATTAAAATGCAAATCAATTTATAACATTTTTGACATGCTTTTTCTGGATTTTTTTTATTGTTATTCTATCTCTCACTGTTCAAATAAACCTACCATTAAAATTATAGACTTATCATGTGGTCCTCTGTAGCTCAGCTGGTAGAGCACGGCACTTGTAACGCCAAGGTAGTGGGTTCGATCCCCGGGACCACCCATACACAAAAATGTATGCACGCATGACTGTAAGTCGCTTTGGATAAAAGCGTCTGCTAAATGGCATATTATTATTATTATTATTATGTCTTTGTCAGTGGGCAAACGTACAAAATCAGCAGTGGATCAAATACTTTTTTCCCTCACTGTATATGGTTCTACCGTACACTGAGTATACAAACACTAGGAACATCTTCCTAATATTGAGTTGCACCCCCAATTTGTTGGGGCATGGACTCTACAAGGTGTCGAAAGCGTTCCATAGGGCTGCTGGCCCATGTTGACTCCAATGTTTCCCACAGTTGTGTAAAGTTGGCTGGATGTCCTTTGGGTGGTGGACCATTCTTGATACACATGGGAAACTGTTGAGCATGAAAAACCCAGCAACGTTGCAGTTCTTGACACAAACCGGTGCGCCTGGCACATACTACCATACCCCGGTCAAAGGTAATTAAATATTTTGTCTTGCCCATTCACCCTCTGAGTCGCACACATAAACAATCCATGTCTCAATTGTCTCAAGACTTAAAGATCCTTCTTTAACCTGTTTCCTCCCCTTCATCTACACTGATTGAAGTGGATTTATCAAGTGACATCAATAAGGGATCATAGATTTCACCTGGATTCACCTGGTCAGTCTATGTCATGTAAACTCGGTGTACAGTGGCCATGTAAACTCAGTGTACAGCGGCTTGCGAAAGTATTCACCCCCCTTGGCATTCTTCCTATTTTGTTGCCTTACAACCTGGAATTAAAATGGATATTTTTTGGGGTTTGTATCATTTGATTTACACAACATGCCTACCACTTTGAAGATGCAAAATATTTTTTATTGTGAAACAAACAAGAAATAAGACAGAAAAACGGAAAACGTGAGCGTGCATAACTATTCACCCCCCCCCCCCCCCCCCCCCCCCAAAGTCAATACTTTGTAGAGCCACCTTTTGCAGCAATTACAGCTGCAAGTCTCTTGGGGTAAGTCTCTATAAGCTTGGCACATCTAGCCACTGGGATTTTTGCCCATTCTTCAAGGCAAAACTGCTCCAGCTCCTTCAAGTTGGATGGGTTCCGCTGGTGTACAGCAATCTTTAAGTCATACCACAGATTCTCAATTGGATTGAGGTCTGGGCTTTGACTAGGCCATTCCAAGACATTTAAATGTTTCCGCTTAAACCACTCGAGTGTTGCTTTAGTAGTATGCTTAGGGTCATTGTCCTGCTGGAAGGTGAACCTCCGTCCCAGTCTCAAATCTCTGGAAGACTGAAACAGATTTCCCTCAATAATTTATTTATTTAGCGCCATCTATCATTCCTTCAATTCTGACCAGTTTCCCAGTCCCTGCCGATGAAGAACATCCCTATAGCATGATGCTGCCACCACCATGCTTCACTGTGGGGATGGTGTTCTCGGGGTGATGAGAGGTGTTGGGTTTGCGCCAGACATAGCGTTTTCCTTGGTGGCCAAAAAGCTCAATTTTAGTCTCATCTGACCAGTCTCCCATATGCCTTTTGGCGAACACCAAACGTGTTTGCTTATTTTTTTCTTTAAGCAATGGCTTTTTTCTGGCCACTCTTCCGTAAAGCCCAGCTCTGTGGAGTGTACGGCTTAAAGTGGTCCTATGGACAGATACGCCAATCTCCGCTGTGGTGCTTTGCAGCTCCTTCAGGGTTATCTTTGGTCTCTTTGTTGTCTCTCTGATTAATGCCCTCCTTGCCTGGTCTGTGAGTTTTGGTGGGTGGTCCTCTCTTGGCAGGTTTGTTGTGGTGCCATATTCTTTCCATTTTTTTATAATGGATTTAATGGTGCTCCGTGGGATGTTCAAAGTTTCGGATATTTTTTTATAACCCAACCCTGATCTGTACTTCTCCACAACTTTGTCCCTGACCTGTTTGGAGAGCTCCTTGGTCTTCATGGTGCCGCTTGCTTGGTGGTGCCCCTTGCTTAGTGGTGTTGCAGACTCTGGGGCCTTTCAGAACAGGTGTGTATATATATATATATACTGAGATCATGTGACAGATCATGTGACACGTAGATTGCACACAGGTGGACTTTATTTAACTAATTATGTGACTTCTGAAGGTAATTGGTTGCACCAGATCTTATTTAGGGGCTTCATAGCAAAGGGGGTGAATACATATGCACACACCACAGGCACAGTGTGGAGGTATCTGCACACAGGAACAACAGGTCAAACGTTTCTGCATTATGATGCATTTAAACACGACACTACACAATTCTATAGCAGACATGTTAGCATTAAACAATGCTATGTAACTGAATGTCTAGAAAATTAAACAACATTCTAAAACCACTGAAGAGACTTTCTGCTTAACTTGACATTCACAGATGCATATAATCTCAAACTGTTCAAATGTGTTTTTAAAGGTAGATAATGTCTGATATGTTATCATTGAATGTGATGTTAGATGATGTGTTTGATGAAAGGTTGTGATGTAACACGTTATGGGAGTCTCACATCCCAGCGGGCTTTTAGTCACACCCCCAGTAGTTTGGCAGCCAGGTCATGTCCAGAAAGAAATACTGTTGAGCTGAATCTCAGGAGTGAGTCAAAGAACTACACTTCCCAGAGTGCACCCGCAGCTTTTGGATGGTGAACAAGAGGAGGACTTGACATCCCAGTAGTTTGGCAGCCAGGTCATGTCCAGAAAGAAATACGCTTTGTTTTCCGGTTGAAAACTTTCTGGCTGGATAGGAAGTAGAAAACGACACGTGCTCTTAGAAGCAAGCCATTCATAAGGTATTATTACTGTGTAATTACCATTCATAAGGGATTGTTACTGTGTAATTACGATTCGTAAGGTATTGTTACTGTGTAATTACCATTCATAAGGGATTGTTACTGTGTAATTACCATTCGTAAGGTATTATTACTGTGTAATTACCATTTTAACATGTAATTGCTTAGTAAATACCTGGTAATGTTTGTACTGTGTAATACATTTAAACCAATATGTCTTCCTTTTACGATTCACTTCTGAAGTTACAGAGTAGAAAAACTCGCTTACCATGCTCTTTCACTGAAGGAGATGGAGGTGGTCCCAGGTGGGGCATTCAGGACCTTCTGTGAGCCAGTGTACAGGATGTCGATACCTGAAGAAAACACAAGGAACCAACACTTGTTAAGTTTCAACCTTAAAATCTGTAAGCTCTTATGGTAGTAAAATGAATTAAACTAGTAGTAATGATATTTTCACATAGTGTGTAGCGAAGTTATATGCAGGGTCACGGTGCATCTCAATCTTCCAAAGTACTAGCTTCCTATTAAGCATCAACATAGTAATCACATGAATACAGAGGCAAACCTTCCCCCAGGGCCTTCAACTAGGTGGTGTAAACCTGTCTGTGTATCCCGGAGCAACGGGTGGCTCTGTAACACTGATGTCATCTTTGCTCATCCATCTGTTATCTGTTATACCTACAGGTCCCTGTACTATCTGTTATACCTACAGGTCCCTGTACTATCTGTTATACCTACAGGTCCCTGTACTATCTGTTATACCTACAGGGTCCCTGTACTATCTGTTATACCTACAGGGTCCCTGTACTATCTGTTATACCTACAGGGTCCCTGTACTATCTGTTATACCTACAGGGTCCCTGTACTATCTGTTATACCTGCAGGTCCCTGTACTATCTGTTATACCTACAGGTCCCTGTACTATCTGTTATACATACAGGTCCCTGTACTATCTGTTATACCTGCAGGTCCCTGTACTATATCCAACAGGGTCACTACAACATCATACCTTGTTTGTCCATGTAAAGTGGTGCACCTCCCATTGAAGCCACACAGTCAACGAGAAACAGACAGTTGTGCCTTGCAGAAAGTAAAGAGAGGTGTTACTTTCTGCAATATGCCCGATGCTGTAACTTTATGCTGTGTGTTGTCTGTTGGGTTTTTATAACCATTTACATTGAAATGGTAGCTGAAGAGGTGGATAGGGGCTCTTACTCGTGACATATGTCTCCACTGCCATCTAGTGGATGAACTACTCCTGTGGAGGATTTTCCATGGGTTGGGAAGAACCGTACAGGCTTGTGTTTGGCCAGGGCCTGGGGGCAAAACGGTGACATGACAGGTCAGAAATACCAGTCTTGATGCACAGAAAGAGATGGGCCCTGGTCGGAAGTAGTGCACTACATAGGGAACAGGGTGCCATTTTGGGACGCACACATGGTCTGTCGGATAGCAGCAATTTGGTATCTCTACCAAATGACATTTGTGTCATTACCCGATTTGATTTCTTCATTGGTGAAGTAACCCCCCCCCCCCCCCCCCCCATTTGGGACACAACCCGTGCTAATCAAGTACCCCATCCTCTCTGCCATCTCCGCTGCCCGTTCTCCCCAGATCCCATTGACTGCAGTGAGAACCCCCTCCCCCTGGCTCGACGGCGTTGAAGAATGGCACACTCCATGTTGTTCTGGGTCTGGAAGGCGTACTGGATCCCGCTCTTGATGTCACTCATTATCTAGAAACGAATACAGTACATCGACAGTGACATTATTAGGACCAAGATTATGTGGTAATCGGTGATGATTAGGACCAAGATTATGTGGTAATCAGTGATGATTAGGACCAAGATTATGTGGTAATTAGTGATTATTAAGACCAAGATTATGTGGTAATCAGTGATGATTAGGACCAAGATTATGTGGTAATCAGTGATGATTAGGACCAAGATTATGTGGTAATCAGTGATGATTAGGACCAAGATTATGTGGTAATTAGTGATGATTAGGACCAAGATTATGTGGTAATTAATGATTATTAGGACCAAGATTATGTGGTAATTAGTGATGATTAGGACCAAGATTATGTCGTAATTAGTGATGATTAGGACCAAGATTATGTGGTAATTAGTGATGATTAGGACCAAGATTATGTGGTAATCAGTGATGATTAGGACCAAGATTATGTGGTAATTAGTGATGATTAGGACCAAGATTATGTGGTAATCAGTGATGATTAGGACCAAGATTATGTGGTAATTAGTGATTATTAGGACCAAGATTATGTGGTAATCAGTGATGATTAGGACCAAGATTATGTGGTAATTAGTGATTATTAGGACCAAGATTATGTGGTAATCAGTGATGATTAGGACCAAGATTATGTGGTAATCAGTGATGATTAGGACCAAGATTATGTGGTAATCAGTGATTATTAGGACCAAGATTATGTGGTAATCAGTGATTATTAGGACCAAGATTATGTGGTAATCAGTGATTATTAGGACCAAGATTCTCATACAATGATTAGGTCCATTTGCTTCAACACTGTAATGTACAACTGGTAGTAACAACCTATACTAACACTGACAGATATATTGGCTAATCTTGAAATGTTCATACAACACTTTTGTTTGGCCAGTTGGAGATCACGACCCTATATGTGACCAAGCAATAAGAAATACTTAAGTAACTTAAAAATAGCCAACAGATTGGTTTACGAAGTATCTAAAATATCAAATCATATGGGTTAAATTCCAGCATGAGACATGCGCGTAAATCGTGCGTAAAAAGTTCGCATTGCGCGCGGCTATCTCCAATTGAGATTCGGCTGTGGGTCGTCATCCATAATCAAAGTTTAAGCAAGTTCTTTAAGCCTACCTTGAACATTTCTGGATGCATGTGACCGATGATTTGGCTCGGCACCCCGGCCCGCTAAGATCCGAGGAGGAACATTGGACGGATCCTGGTCCAAACAGATGTCGCTGCGAAGCCACGAACGGTTTCAGGAGACATTTTGGTTGGCGGGGACGGAGACGGATGACATGACTCTAGCAGGATGGTCGGCGGGACGGAGATGAGGAAAGGTACTGAACTCCGACTCAGTAACCTGCCTGACTGACTCATCTGACCAACGAGGCCTTTAAACACCGCTGGCCTCGCCTCTGTGTTTTGTTTGCATAGACAAAAGTATTTGATTTTAAATATACTTAAGTGTCAAAAGTACATGTAATTACCTAAAATATACTTAAGTATCAAAAGTAGAAGTAAAAGTATAAATCATTTTCAAATTCCTTATATTAAGCAAAGCAGACGGCACCATTTTCTTGTTTTTAAAATGTACGGATAGCCAGGGGCACGCTCCAACACTCAGACATAATTTACAAAAGATCCTGAGTCCGCCAGACCATAGGCAGTAAGGATGACCAAGTGTTATCTTGATAAATGCGTGAATTTTACAATGTTCCTGTCCTGCTAAGCATTCAAAATGTAACGAGTACTTTGAGTTGTCAGGGAAAATGTATGGAGTAAAAAGTACAATATTTTCTTTGGGAATGTAGTGAAGTAAAAGTAAAAGTTGTCAAGAATATAAATAGTAAAGTAAAGTACAGATACCCCAAAAAACAGTAGTACTTTAAAGTATTTTTACCTAAGTACTTTACACCACTGTGTATTACACACTATTTTATAAGTTATTTTCTTAAATGTATTCACCACACATGGGGTTAGCCATTGACCACCGCTGCTTCAGTAGGTCATAAAATGTTGTCCCACACTGTAGGCAGAATTCAGCAGACACTGACTTTTCCATTCAGTCAAAAAAAAAACTCATGGTAAAAATGATGACCTTGATACGAGTCTAATAAAACGTGTGTTTGTGTGATCATGGGATTCTGCCCTGTCATCTTTGTTTCAGGGAGTTTATGAGCTGATATGGTTCCTAGATTTCTGACAGTGTCTGTTTGGTCAGAGATTACTAATTGACACGGAGAGACAGTGGACAGGCACAGGAGATGAACCCCCCCCCCCAGTCCTCTAGTCCCTTAGCTGTTGTATGAATCTACTCAGTTTAGGGAGAGAGAGAGAGAGAGAGAGAGAGAGAGAGAGAGAGAGAGAGAGAGAGAGAAGAGAGAGAGAGAGAGAGAGAGAGAGAGAGAGAGAGAGAGAAGAGAGAGAGAGAGAGAGAGAGAGAGAGAGAGAGAGAGAGAGAGAGAGAGAGAGAGAGAGAGAGAGAGAGAGAGAGAGAGAGAGAGAGAGAGAGAGAGAGAGAGAGAGAGGAGAGAGAGAGAGAGAGAGAGAGAGAGAGAGAGAGAGAGAGAGAGAGAGAGAGAGAGAGAGAGAGAGAGAGAGAGAGAGAGAGAGAGAGAGAGAGAGAGAGAGAGATGTGTAGGGTATGGAGTAATAGAATAAAGACACCAATCTCTTGAAAGATTACTTTGTTTATTAAAAGATTTTACAACAACAGTCAAGCATCTGAACTTTGAGACATACATGCCCCCCCCCCCCCCCTCCCTATGGTCCATTTATTTAATTGTATTGTATTTATTTAGCAAGGACAGTCCCCTCCGTAACATGTCTTGTTTTTCCAGAGAGTCACCTTGAGTCCTGGGTCCCCAGGGTCTTCTCTCCATCACAGGGACACCTGGGTCTTCCCCTGGGGGATGAGGAGATGCTTCCCCAGGGGCGTAGGAGAGAAGGAACCCTGCTTGTACACCACTCTGCCTCGGACGATGGTGACACACACCTCCCCTTGCAACGTCAGGCCCAGGTAGG
>NW_028161809.1:0-5000 GCF_964263955.1 Coregonus lavaretus
CCTGCATGGCTGTCAGCAGGGCCACAGAGAGAAGGCCCAAGTGAATAGGTGTGTCTGTGTGAGTGAGTGAACCTGTCTCATAGGGGGGCAGAGCAGGCATCCCCTTTGGGGGCTGTCTGCTCTGTCCCCCTTTTTTTTTGGCCTCCTATACCTCTGGAGGTCAAGGGAGTAAGCTGTACTCTCAAGCCCATGGGAGAGAGGGTTTTAATAGGGAGAGAGTGATTAAAAAGAGGCATGGTGCTCCAGGGGAGTGAGCTGTACTCTCATGCCCATGGGAGATGCCCTTTACTAGGCAGGGAGTTTAGAACAAGGTGCATGGAGCTCCAGAGGTCACAAAGGTCAATGTGGGCCTGCATGGATGTCAGCAGGGCATGAGGGAGAAGGCCCAAGTGAATAGGTTTGTCTGTGTGTGTCTGTGTGAGTGAGTGAGTGAGTGTGTGTGTGAACCTTTCCCACAGGAGGGCAGCACTGTGCAGGCAGCTCCAATGGAGGCTGGCTGCTCTGTGCCCATGTATTATTTGTTCTCTCTCTCTCTCTCTCTCCCCTTTCTTCTGGCCTGCTGGGTCACTTTTGTGTGTGGAGGGCTGGACTCTGTCTCACCCATCCCAGCCATGGGCACCCAGAATGCCCATGTGTGAGTCAGGAGCCCTCCCCTGGTTCTCCTAGTGAAAATGACCTGTGGCGCCCCCCTGTGGATGGATCTTGGTGGGGGTGCTTGGACCCCTTCTTGGGGTCTCCTCCAAGCCAGCCATGCCGACCATGGGCACCCAAAACCCCCATGTGTGAGTGAACAGCCTCCCCAGTGTACCCATAGTGAAATCAGGCTTAAAGTGACCTGTGGCGCCCCCCTGTGGATGGATCTTGGTGGGGGTGCTTGGACCCCTTCTTGGGGTCTCCTCCAAGCCAGCCATGCCGACCATGGGCACCCAAAACCCCCATGTGTGAGTGAACAGCCTCCCCAGTGTACCCATAGTGAAATCCGGCCTAAAGTGACCTGTGGCGCCCCCCTGTGGATGGATTCGGCTGTGGGTGCTTGGACCCCTTCTTGGGGTCTCCCCCAAGCTGGCCATGCCGACCATGGGCACCCAAAACCCCCATGTGTGAGTGAACAGCCTCCCCTGGGTCCCCATAGTGAAATCCGGCCTAAAGTGACCTGTGGCGCCCCCCTGTGGATGGATTCGGCTGTGGGTGCTTGGACCCCTTCTTGGGGTCTCCCCCAAGCTGGCCATGCCGACCATGGGCACCCAAAACCCCCATGTGTGAGTGAACAGCCTCCCCTGGGTCCCCATAGTGAAATCCGGCCTAAAGTGACCTGTGGCGCCCCCCTGTGGATGGATCTGGATGGGGGTGCTTGGACCCCTTCTTGGGGTCTCCTCCAAGCCAGCCATGCCGACCATGGGCACCCAAAACCCCCATGTGTGAGTGAACAGCCTCCCCTGGGTCCCCATAGTGAAATCAGGCTTAAAATGACATGTGGCGCCCCCCTGTGGATGGATCCGGCTGTGGGGTCTTGTACCCCCTCTTGGGGTCACCCCCAAGCCGGCCATGGGCACCCAAAACCCCCATGTGTGAGTGAACAGCCTCCCCTGTGTCCCCATAGTGAAATCAGGCCTAAAGTGACATGTATGTGGCGCCCCCCTGTGGATGGATCCGGGTGGGGGTGCTTGGACCCCCTCTTGGGGTCTCCCCCAAGCCATGGGCAGCCAAATCCCCCATTTGTGAGTTAAGATC
The DNA here is from genome assembly GCF_964263955.1 of Coregonus lavaretus. Lineage (NCBI taxonomy): Eukaryota > Metazoa > Chordata > Actinopteri > Salmoniformes > Salmonidae > Coregonus > Coregonus lavaretus. The sequence goes on from NW_028161809.1 coordinate 1,732, forward strand.
ATCCCCTGGTTCCCCTAGTGAAATCAGGCCTAAAATGACCTCTGTGGCGCCCCCCTGTGGATGGATCCGGCTGTGGGGTCTTGGACCCCCTCTTGGGGTCACCCCCAAGCCAGCCATGGGCACCCAAAACCCCCATTTGTGAGTTAAGATCATCCCCTGGTTCCCCTAGTGAAATCAGGCTTAAAATGACATGTGGCGCCCCCCTGTGGATGGATCCGGGTGTGGGGTCTTGGACCCCCTCTTGGGGTCACCCCCAAGCCGGCCAAGGGCACCCAAAACCCCCATGTGTGAGGTAAGAGCCTCCCTGGTTCTCCTAGTGTCCGCCGGCGGTTTACCATATGGGGGTGTCTGACCACCACCCCAATCCGAGAAAAGTGCATCAAAATCGGCCTCCGTGAGCCAGGAGTCGGTCCCTGGTTCTCATAGTGTCAACCGGATGATTTCCATATGGGGGTGTCTGACCACCAACCCAATCCGAGAAAAGTGCATCAAAATCGGCCTCCGTGAGCCAGGAGTCGGTCCCTGTTCTCATAGTGTCAACCGGATGATTTCCATATGGGGTGTCTGACCACCAACCCAATCCGAGAAAAGTGCATCAAAATCGGCCTTCCGGGAGCCAGGAGTCGGTCCCTGGTTCTCATAGTGTCAACCGGATGGTTTCCATATGGGGGTGTCTGACCACCAACTCCAATCCGAGAAAAGTGCATCAAAATCGGCCTTCCGGAGCCAGGAGTCGGTCCCTGGTTCTCCTAATGTCAACCGGATGATTTCCATATGGGGGTGTCTGACCACCAACCCAATCCGAGAAAAGTGCATCAAAATCGGCCTTCCGGGAGCCAGGAGTCGGTCCCTGGTTCTCCTAATGTCAACCGGATGATTTCCATATGGGGGTGTCTGACCACCAACCCAATCCGAGAAAAGTGCATGCAAAATCGGCCTTCCGGGAGCCAGGAGTCGGTCCCTGGTTCTCATAGTGTCAACCGGATGGTTTCCATATGGGGGTGTCTGACCACCAACCCAATCCGAGAAAAGTGCATCAAAATCGGCCTTCCGGGAGCCAGGAGTCGGTCCCTGGTTCTCATAGTGTCAACCGGATGGTTTCCATATGGGGGTGTCTGACCACCAACCCAATCCGAGAAAAGTGCATCAAAATCGGCCTTCCGTGAGGCAGGAGTCGGCCCCTGGTTCTCCTGTTGTCAACCGGATGATTTCCATATGGGGTGTCTGACCACCACCCCAATCCGAGAAAAGTGCATCAAAATCGGCCTTCCGGGAGCCAGGAGTCGGTCCCTGGTTCTCCTAATGTCAACCGATGATTTCCATATGGGGGTGTCTGACCACCAACCCAATCCGAGAAAAGTGCATCAAAATCGGCCTTCCGGGAGCCAGGAGTCGGTCCCTGGTTCTCCTAATGTCAACCGGATGATTTCCATATGGGGGTGTCTGACCACCAACCCAATCCGAGAAAAGTGCATCAAAATCGGCCTTCCGGGAGCCAGGAGTCGGTCCCTGGTTCTCATAGTGTCAACCGGATGGTTTCCATATGGGGGTGTCTGACCACCAACCCAATCCGAGAAAAGTGCATCAAAATCGGCCTTCCGGGAGCCAGGAGTCGGTCCCTGGTTCTCATAGTGTCAACCGGATGGTTTCCATATGGGGGTGTCTGACCACCAACCCAATCCGAGAAAAGTGCATCAAAATCCGGCCTTCCGGGAGCCAGGAGTCGGTCCCTGGTTCTCATAGTGTCAACCGGATGGTTTCCATATGGGGGTGTCTGACCACCAACCCAATCCGAGAAAAGTGCATCAAAATCGGCCTTCCGTGAGGCAGGAGTCGGCCCCTGGTTCTCCTGTTGTCAACCGGATGATTTCCATATGGGGGTGTCTGACCACCACCCCAATCCGAAAAAAGTGCATCAAATCGGCCTTCCGTGAGCCAGGAGTCGGTCCCTGGTTCTCCTGGTGTCCGCCGGCGGACAACCATGTTGGGGTGTCTGACCACCAACCCAATCCGAGAAAAGTGCATCAAAATCGGCCTTCCGTGAGGCAGGAGTCGGCCCCTGGTTCTCCTGTTGTCAACCGGATGATTTCCATATGGGGGTGTCTGACCACCACCCCAATCCGAAAAAAGTGCATCAAATCGGCCTTCCGTGAGCCAGGAGTCGGTCCCTGGTTCTCCTGGTGTCCGCCGGCGGACAACCATGTTGGGGTGTCTGACCACCAACCCAATCCGAGAAAAGTGCATCAAAATCGGCCTTCCGTGAGGCAGGAGTCGGTCCCTGGTTCTCCTGTTGTCAACCGGATGATTTCCATATGGGGGTGTCTGACCACCACCCCAATCCGAAAAAAGTGCATCAAATCGGCCTTCCGTGAGGCAGGAGTCGGTCCCTGGTTCTCCTGGTGTCCGCCGGCGGACAACCATGTTGGGGTGTCTGACCCACAACCCAATCCGACCAAGTGCACCCAAATCGGCCTTCCGTGAGCCAGGAGTCGGTCTCTGGTTCTCCCATCGACCGCCGGCGGTCTTCCATGTGGGGGTGTCTGACCCACAACCCAATCCGACCAAGAGCACCCATGTCGGCCTTGTGTGAGTCAGGAGCCGTTCCCCCTGGTTCTCATTTGGGTTACCATGCACGAAGGGACATAGTGCAATTTCGGCCGATTTTTCCGATTTTTTCAAATAATGTTTAAAAATACTTCCCGATGAGCTAGAGGTCCCAAATTTGGTCTATTATCCTCTTTTATGATGAACTTCCATTACCTAAAAGGGTTTTTCTTAACTCGTATAGGAACATCAACCGTTCTGACCCCTATTTTTTTTTTTCACTTTTCTAACATAATTAAAATATAGTAAAAAATTTCCAAAAACGAATTAATTTATATATAAATGTGCGTCTATTCGTGCCCTTTTGCGCCAAAAAAACCCCATCCTGATTGGACTTTTAGTTTTTGAATTATTAACGTTTTAAGTCGTTTTTTCAAAACCGAAATCGCTGTTTTTTCCCCCAAACGGCGGAGCACAGACAGGCCCAGCGGGTGGCAGGGCTTATGTCGATAATTTGGCCTCTCCCGTAGTAGCCCCACTCGGTTCCAGGTCGGCCAGACAGGTACCGGCGCGATTTTGAAAACCTCGTTTTCAGAGAATAGACTTCCATGGCGGATTGATCCGGGGGTGATGGCAAACCTCTCGGCCTGTGCGGATATTGGGAATCGGGCATGTTTGAGGGTTCTGGGTCCCTCAGAACCATGGTTCCAACGCTCCGAAGTGGA
>NW_028161809.1:15000-20000 GCF_964263955.1 Coregonus lavaretus
TGCATGGCTGTCAGCAGGGCCACAGAGAGAAGGCCCAAGTGAATAGGTGTGTCTGTGTGAGTGAGTGAACCTGTCTCATAGGGGGGCAGAGCAGGCATCCCCTTTGGGGGCTGTCTGCTCTGTCCCCCTTTTTTTTTGGCCTCCTATACCTCTGGAGGTCAAGGGAGTAAGCTGTACTCTCAAGCCCATGTGAGAGAGGCTTTTAATGGGAAGAGAGAGTTTAAAAAGAGGCATGTAGCTCCAGAGGTCACAAAGGTCAATGTGGGCCTGCATGGATGTCAGCAGGGCATGAGGGAGAAGGCCCAAGTGAATAGGTGTGTCTGTGTGAGTGAGTGAACCTGTCTCATAGGGGGGCAGAGCAGGCATCCCCTTTGGGGGCTGTCTGCTCTGTCCCCCTTTTTTTTTTGGCCTCCTATACCTCTGGAGGTCAAGGGAGTAAGCTGTACTCTCAAGCCCATGGGAGAGAGAGGGTTTTAATAGGGAGAGAGTGATTAAAAAGAGGCATGGTGCTCCAGGGGAGTGAGCTGTACTCTCATGCCCATGGGAGATGCCCTTTACTAGGCAGGGAGTTTAGAACAAGGTGCATGGAGCTCCAGAGGTCACAAAGGTCAATGTGGGCCTGCATGGATGTCAGCAGGGCATGAGGGAGAAGGCCCAAGTGAATAGGTTTGTCTGTGTGTGTCTGTGTGAGTGAGTGAGTGAGTGTGTGTGTGAACCTTTCCCACAGGAGGGCAGCACTGTGCAGGCAGCTCCAATGGAGGCTGGCTGCTCTGTGCCCATGTATTATTTGTTCTCTCTCTCTCTCTCTCTCCCCTTTCTTCTGGCCTGCTGGGTCACTTTTGTGTGTGGAGGGCTGGACTCTGTCTCACCCATCCCAGCCATGGGCACCCAGAATGCCCATGTGTGAGTCAGGAGCCCTCCCCTGGTTCTCCTAGTGAAAATGACCTGTGGCGCCCCCCTGTGGATGGATCTTGGTGGGGGTGCTTGGACCCCTTCTTGGGGTCTCCTCCAAGCCAGCCATGCCGACCATGGGCACCCAAAACCCCCATGTGTGAGTGAACAGCCTCCCCAGTGTACCCATAGTGAAATCAGGCTTAAAGTGACCTGTGGCGCCCCCCTGTGGATGGATCTTGGTGGGGGTGCTTGGACCCCTTCTTGGGGTCTCCTCCAAGCCAGCCATGCCGACCATGGGCACCCAAAACCCCCATGTGTGAGTGAACAGCCTCCCCAGTGTACCCATAGTGAAATCAGGCTTAAAGTGACCTGTGGCGCCCCCCTGTGGATGGATCTTGGTGGGGGTGCTTGGACCCCCTTCTTGGGGTCTCCTCCAAGCCAGCCATGCCGACCATGGGCACCCAAAACCCCCATGTGTGAGTGAACAGCCTCCCCAGTGTACCCATAGTGAAATCAGGCTTAAAGTGACCTGTGGCGCCCCCCTGTGGATGGATCTTGGTGGGGGTGCTTGGACCCCTTCTTGGGGTCTCCTCCAAGCCAGCCATGCCGACCATGGGCACCCAAAACCCCCATGTGTGAGTGAACAGCCTCCCCAGTGTACCCATAGTGAAATCAGGCTTAAAGTGACCTGTGGCGCCCCCCTGTGGATGGATCTTGGTGGGGGTGCTTGGACCCCTTCTTGGGGTCTCCTCCAAGCCAGCCATGCCGACCATGGGCACCCAAAACCGCCCATGTGTGAGTGAACAGCCTCCCCAGTGTACCCATAGTGAAATCCGGCCTAAAGTGACCTGTGGCGCCCCCCTGTGGATGGATTCGGCTGTGGGTGCTTGGACCCCTTCTTGGGGTCTCCCCCAAGCTGGCCATGCCGACCATGGGCACCCAAAACCCCCATGTGTGAGTGAACAGCCTCCCCTGGGTCCCCATAGTGAAATCCGGCCTAAAGTGACCTGTGGCGCCCCCCTGTGGATGGATTCGGCTGTGGGTGCTTGGACCCCTTCTTGGGGTCTCCCCCAAGCTGGCCAGCTGCCGACCATGGGCACCCAAAACCCCCCATGTGTGAGTGAACAGCCTCCCCTGGGTCCCCATAGTGAAATCCGGCCTAAAGTGACCTGTGGCGCCCCCCTGTGGATGGATCTGGATGGGGGTGCTTGGACCCCTTCTTGGGGTCTCCTCCAAGCCAGCCATGCCGACCATGGGCACCCAAAACCCCCATGTGTGAGTGAACAGCCTCCCCTGGGTCCCCATAGTGAAATCAGGCTTAAAATGACATGTGGCGCCCCCCCTGTGGATGGATCCGGCTGTGGGGTCTTGTACCCCCTCTTGGGGTCACCCCCAAGCCGGCCATGGGCACCCAAAACCCCCATGTGTGAGTGAACAGCCTCCCCTGTGTCCCCATAGTGAAATCAGGCCTAAAGTGACATGTGGCGCCCCCCTGTGGATGGATCCGGGTGGGGGTGCTTGGACCCCCTCTTGGGGTCTCCCCCAAGCCATGGGCAGCCAAATCCCCCATTTGTGAGTTAAGATCATCCCCTGGTTCCCCTAGTGAAATCAGGCCTAAAATGACCTCTGTGGCGCCCCCCTGTGGATGGATCCGGCTGTGGGGTCTTGGACCCCCTCTTGGGGTCACCCCCAAGCCAGCCATGGGCACCCAAAACCCCCATTTGTGAGTTAAGATCATCCCCTGGTTCCCCTAGTGAAATCAGGCCTTAAAATGACATGTGGCGCCCCCCTGTGGATGGATCCGGGTGTGGGGTCTTGGACCCCCTCTTGGGGTCACCCCCAAGCCGGCCAAGGGCACCCAAAACCCCCATGTGTGAGGTAAGAGCCTCCCCTGGTTCTCCTAGTGTCCGCCGGCGGTTTACCATATGGGGGTGTCTGACCACCACCCCAATCCGAGAAAAGTGCATCAAAATCGGCCTCCGTGAGCCAGGAGTCGGTCCCTGGTTCTCATAGTGTCAACCGGATGATTTCCATATGGGGGTGTCTGACCACCAACCCAATCCGAGAAAAGTGCATCAAAATCGGCCTTCCGGGAGCCACCATGTGTGAGGTAAGAGCCTCCCCTGGTATCTCCTAGTGTCCGCCGGCGGTTTACCATATGGGGGTGTCTGACCACCACCCCAATCCGAGAAAAGTGCATCAAAATCGGCCTCCGTGAGCCAGGAGTCGGTCCCTGGTTCTCATAGTGTCAACCGGATGATTTCCATATGGGGGTGTCTGACCACCAACCCAATCCGAGAAAAGTGCATCAAAATCGGCCTTCCGGGAGCCAGGAGTCGGTCCCTGGTTCTCATAGTGTCAACCGGATGGTTTCCATATGGGGGTGTCTGACCACCAACCCAATCCGAGAAAAGTGCATCAAAATCGGCCTTCCGGGAGCCAGGAGTCGGTCCCTGGTTCTCATAGTGTCAACCGGATGATTTCCATATGGGGGTGTCTGACCACCAACCCAATCCGAGAAAAGTGCATCAAAATCGGCCTCCGTGAGCCAGGAGTCGGTCCCTGGTTCTCATAGTGTCAACCGGATGATTTCCATATGGGGGTGTCTGACCACCAACCCAATCCGAGAAAAGTGCATCAAAATCGGCCTTCCGGGAGCCAGGAGTCGGTCCCTGGTTCTCCTAATGTCAACCGGATGATTTCCATATGGGGGTGTCTGACCACCAACCCAATCCGAGAAAAGTGCATCAAAATCGGCCTTCCGGGAGCCAGGAGTCGGTCCCTGGTTCTCATAGTGTCAACCGGATGATTTCCATATGGGGGTGTCTGACCACCAACCCAATCCGAGAAAAGTGCATCAAAATCGGCCTCCGTGAGCCAGGAGTCGGTCCCTGGTTCTCATAGTGTCAACCGGATGATTTCCATATGGGGGTGTCTGACCACCAACCCAATCCGAGAAAAGTGCATCAAAATCGGCCTTCCGGGAGCCAGGAGTCGGTCCCTGGTTCTCATAGTGTCAACCGGATGGTTTCCATATGGGGGTGTCTGACCACCAACCCAATCCGAGAAAAGTGCATCAAAATCGGCCTTCCGGGAGCCAGGAGTCGGTCCCTGGTTCTCCTAATGTCAACCGGATGATTTCCATATGGGGGTGTCTGACCACCAACCCAATCCGAGAAAAGTGCATCAAAATCGGCCTTCCGGGAGCCAGGAGTCGGTCCCTGGTTCTCCTAATGTCAACCGGATGATTTCCATATGGGGGTGTCTGACCACCAACCCAATCCGAGAAAAGTGCATCAAACTCGGCCTTCCGGGAGCCAGGAGTCGGTCCCTGGTTCTCATAGTGTCAACCGGATGGTTTCCATATGGGGGTGTCTGACCACCACCCAATCCGAGAAAAGTGCATCAAAATCGGCCTTCCGGGAGCCAGGAGTCGGTCCCTGGTTCTCCTAATGTCAACCGGATGATTTCCATATGGGGGTGTCTGACCACCACCCAATCCGAGAAAAGTGCATCAAAATCGGCCTTCCGGGAGCCAGGAGTCGGTCCCTGGTTCTCCTAATGTCAACCGGATGATTTCCATATGGGGGTGTCTGACCACCAACCCAATCCGAGAAAAGTGCATCAAAATCGGCCTTCCGGGAGCCAGGAGTCGGTCCCTGGTTCTCATAGTGTCAACCGGATGGTTTCCATATGGGGGTGTCTGACCACCAACCCAATCCGAGAAAAGTGCATCAAAATCGGCCTTCCGGGAGCCAGGAGTCGGTCCCTGGTTCTCATAGTGTCAACCGGATGGTTTCCATATGGGGGTGTCTGACCACCAACCCAATCCGAGAAAAGTGCATCAAAATCGGCCTTCCGGGAGCCAGGAGTCGGTCCCTGTTCTCATAGTGTCAACCGGATGGTTTCCATATGGGGGTGTCTGACCACCAACCCAATCCGAGAAAAGTGCATCAAAATCGGCCTTCCGTGAGGCAGGAGTCGGCCCCTGGTTCTCCTGTTGTCAACCGGATGATTTCCATATGGGGTGTCTGACCACCACCCCAATCCGAAAAAAGTGCATCAAATCGGCCTTCCGTGAGCCAGGAGTCGGTCCCTGGTTCTCC
>NW_028161809.1:30000-32488 GCF_964263955.1 Coregonus lavaretus
AGTGGGTGCCCCGGTTCGCCTGGTGGTCGTGGTTCTGGAGCCCAGGCCACCCAGGGAGTGAGCTGCAGTCTCAGGCCGAGTGAGAGATGGTTTGAGCGGGCATGGAGTGTGGGCCTGGAGGCATGGAGGTCGGAGAGGCATGGAGGTCGAGGGAGTGAGCTGCAGTCTCAGTCCGAGTGAGAGATGGTTTGAGCGGACACGGAGTGTGGGCCTGGAGGCATGGAGGTCGGGGACGCCCATGCAGTGAGCTGCAGTCTCAGTCCGAGTGAGAGATGGTTTGAGCGGACACAGAGTGTGGGCCTGGAGGCATGGAGGTCGGGGACGCCCATGCAGTGAGCTGCAGTCTCAGTCCGAGTGAGAGATGGTTTGAGCGGACACGGAGTGTGGGCCTGGAGGCATGGAGGTCGGGGAGGCCCATGCAGTGAGCTGCAGTCTCAGTCCGAGTGAGAGATGGTTTGAGCGGACACGGAGTGTGGGCCTGGAGGCATGGAGGTCGGGGAGGCCCATGCAGTGAGCTGCAGTCTCAGTCCGAGTGAGAGATGGTTTGAGCGGACACAGAGTGTGGGCCTGGAGGCATGGAGGGCGGGGACGCCCATGCAGTGAGCTGCAGTCTCAGTCCGAGTGAGAGATGGTTTGAGCGGACACGGAGTGTGGGCCTGGAGGCATGGAGGTCGGGGACGCCCATGCAGTGAGCTGCAGTCTCAGTCCGAGTGAGAGATGGTTTGAGCGGACACGGAGTGTGGGCCTGGAGGCATGGAGGTCGGGGAGGCCCATGCAGTGAGCTGCAGTCTCAGTCCGAGTGAGAGATGGTTTGAGCGGACACAGAGTGTGGGCCTGGAGGCATGGAGGTCGGGGACGCCCATGCAGTGAGCTGCAGTCTCAGTCCGAGTGAGAGATGGTTTGAGCGGACACGGAGTGTGGGCCTGGAGGCATGGAGGTCGGGGACGCCCATGCAGTGAGCTGCAGTCTCAGTCCGAGTGAGAGATGGTTTGAGCGGACACGGAGTGTGGGCCTGGAGGCATGGAGGTCGGGGACGCCCATGCAGTGAGCTGCAGTCTCAGTCCGAGTGAGAGATGGTTTGAGCGGGCAGGGAGTGTGGGCTTGGTGGTCGTGGTTCTGGAGCCCAGGCCATCCAGGGAGTGAGCTGCAGTCTGAGGCCGAGTGAGAGAGGGTTTGAGTGGGCAGGGAGTGTGGGCTTGGTGGTCGTGGTTCTGGAGCCCAGGCCATCCAGGGAGTGAGCTGCAGTCTGAGGCCGAGTGAGAGAGGGTTTGAGTGGGCAGGGAGTGTGGGCTTGGTGGTCGTGGTTCTGGAGCCCAGGCCATCCAGGGAGTGAGCTGCAGTCTCAGGCCGAGTGAGAGAGGGTTTCACTGGGCATGGAGTGTAGAGATGGAGGCAATGAGCTCCAGAGGTCACAAAGGTCAATGTGGGCCTGCATGGCTGTCAGCAGGGCCACAGAGAGAAGGCCCAAGTGAATAGGTGTGTCTGTGTGAGTGAGTGAACCTGTCTCATAGGGGGGCAGAGCAGGCATCCCCTTTGGGGGCTGTCTGCTCTGTCCCCCTTTTTTTTTGGCCTCCTATACCTCTGGAGGTCAAGGGAGTAAGCTGTACTCTCAAGCCCATGTGAGAGAGGCTTTTAATGGGAAGAGAGAGTTTAAAAAGAGGCATGGAGCTCCAGAGGTCACAAAGGTCAATGTGGGCCTGCATGGATGTCAGCAGGGCATGAGGGAGAAGGCCCAAGTGAATAGGTGTGTCTGTGTGAGTGAGTGAACCTGTCTCATAGGGGGGCAGAGCAGGCATCCCCTTTGGGGGCTGTCTGCTCTGTCCCCCTTTTTTTTTGGCCTCCTATACCTCTGGAGGTCAAGGGAGTAAGCTGTACTCTCAAGCCCATGGGAGAGAGGGTTTTAATAGGGAGAGAGTGATTAAAAAGAGGCATGGTGCTCCAGGGGAGTGAGCTGTACTCTCATGCCCATGGGAGATGCCCTTTACTAGGCAGGGAGTTTAGAACAAGGTGCATGGAGCTCCAGAGGTCACAAAGGTCAATGTGGGCCTGCATGGATGTCAGCAGGGCATGAGGGAGAAGGCCCAAGTGAATAGGTTTGTCTGTGTGTGTCTGTGTGAGTGAGTGAGTGAGTGTGTGTGTGAACCTTTCCCACAGGAGGGCAGCACTGTGCAGGCAGCTCCAATGGAGGCTGGCTGCTCTGTGCCCATGTATTATTTGTTCTCTCTCTCTCTCTCTCTCCCCTTTCTTCTGGCCTGCTGGGTCACTTTTGTGTGTGGAGGGCTGGACTCTGTCTCACCCATCCCAGCCATGGGCACCCAGAATGCCCATGTGTGAGTCAGGAGCCCTCCCCTGGTTCTCCTAGTGAAAATGACCTGTGGCGCCCCCCTGTGGATGGATCTTGGTGGGGGTGCTTGGACCCCTTCTTGGGGTCTCCTCCAAGCCAGCCATGCCGACCATGGGCACCCAAAACCCCCATGTGTGAGTGAAC
>NW_028161808.1:2500-17500 GCF_964263955.1 Coregonus lavaretus
ACCAGAACATACAGGCTGAGTTAACACTGTTAACATCTGGACCAGAACATACCGTCTGAGTCAACCCTGTTAACATCTGGACCAGAACATACAGGCTGTTAACCCTGTTAACATCTGGACCAGAACATACAGGATGAGTCAACCCTGTTAACATCTGGACCAGAACATACAGGCTGACCCTGTTAACATCTGGACCAGAACATACCGTCTGAGTCAACCCTGTTAACATCTGGACCAGAACATACAGGCTGTTAACCCTGTTAACATCTGGACCAGAACATGCCGTCTGAGTCAACCCTGTTAACATCTGGACCAGAACATACATGCTGTTAACCCTGTTAACATCTGGACCAGAACATACAGGATGAGTCAACCCTGTTAACATCTGGACCAGAACATACAGGCTGAGTTAACCCTGTTAACATCTGGACCAGAACATACCGTCTGAGTCAACCCTGTTAACATCTGGACCAGAACATACAGGCTGTTAACCCTGTTAACATCTGGACCAGAACATGCCGTCTGAGTCAACCCTGTTAACATCTGGACCAGAACATACATGCTGTTAACCCTGTTAACATCTGGACCAGAATATACAGGCTGAGTCAACCCTGTTAACATCTGGACCAGAACATACAGGCTGAGTTAACCCTGTTAACATCTGGACCAGAACATACAGGCTGAGTCAATGGCTTTATCGTGTGTGCTACTCTTTAAAGGCCAAAGCCGTACGTTTCAGTGTGGGAAAGTGTTTCAAACGCCACTTTGAGGAAGAATGAAAAAATACATACCCACACAGTAAAACATCTATACTACCGTTCAAAAGTTTGGGGTCACTTAGAAATGTCCTTGTTTTCAAAAGTTTGCGGTCACTTAGAAATGTCCTTGATTGGAGCCAATTTCCTCCTACAACAGGACAATGACCCAAAACACAGCTACAAACTATGTAACAACTATTTAGGGAAGAAGCAGTCAGCTGGTATTCTGTCTATAATGGAGTGGCCAGCACAGTCACTGGATCTCAACCCTATTGAGCTGTTGTGGGAGCAGCTTGACCGTATGGTACGTAAGAAGTGCCCATCAAGCCAATCCAACTTGTGGGAGGTGCTTCAGGAAGCATGGGGTGAAATCTCTTCAGATTACCTCAACAAATTGACAACTAGAATGCTAAAGGTCTGCAAGGCTGTAATTGCTGCAAATGGAGGATTCTTTGACGAAAGCAAAGTTTGAAGGACACAATTATTATTTTAATTAAAAATAATTATTTCTAACCTTGTCAATGACTACATTTCCTTTGCATTTTGTTATACACTGCTCAAAAAAATTAAGGGAACACTTAAACAACACAATGTAACTCCAAGTCAATCACACTTCTGTGAAATCAAACTGTCCACTTAGGAAGCAACACTGATTGACAATACATTTCACATGCTGTTGTGCAAATGGAATAGACAACAGGTGGAAATTATAGGCAATTAGCAAGACACCCCCAATAAAGAAGTGGTTCTGCAGGTGGTGACCACAGACACTTCTCAGTTCCTATGCTTCCTGGCTGATGTTTTGGTCACTTTTGAATGCTGGCGGTGCTTTCACTCTAGTGGTAGCATGAGACGGAGTCTACAACCCACACAAGTGCCTCAGGTAGTGCAGCTCATCCAGGATGGCACATCAATGCGAGCTGTGGCAAGAAGGTTTGCTGTGTCTGTCAGCGTAGTGTCCAGAACATGGAGGCGCTACCAGGAGACAGGCCAGTACATCAGGAGACGTGGAGGAGGCCGTAGGAGGGCAACAACCCAGCAGCAGGACCGCTACCTCCGCCTTTGTGCAAGGAGGAGCAGGAGGAGCACTGCCAGAGCCCTGCAAAATGACCTCCAGCAGGCCACAAATGTGCATGTGTCTGCTCAAACGGTCAGAAACAGACTCCATGAGGGTGGTATGAGGGCCCGACGTCCACAGTTGGGGGTTGTGCTTACAGCCCAACACCGTGCAGGACGTTTGCCAGAGAACACCAAGATTGGCAAATTCGCCACTGGCGCCCTGTGCTCTTCGCAGATGAAAGCAGGTTCACACTGAGCACGTGACAGACGTGACAGAGTCTGGAGACGCCGTGGAGAACGTTCTGCTGCCTGCAACATCCTCCAGCATGACCGGTTTGGCGGTAGGTTAGTCATGGTGTGGGGTGGCATTTCTTTGGGGGGCCACACAGCCCTCCATGTGCTCGCCAGAGGTAGCCTGACTGCCATTAGGTACCGAGATGAGATCCTCAGACCCCTTGTGAGACCATATGCTGGTGCGGTTGGCCCTGGGTTCCTCCTAATGCAAGACAATGCTAGACCTCATGTGGCTGGAGTGTGTCAGCAGTTCCTGCAAGAGGAAGGCATTGATGCTATGGACTGGCTGCCCGTTCCACAGACCTGAATCCAATTGAGCACATCTGGGACATCATGTCTCGCTCCATCCACCAACGTCACGTTGCACCACAGACTGTCCAGGAGTTGGCGGATGCTTTAGTCCAGGTCTGGGAGGAGATCCCTCAGGAGACCATCCGCCACCTCATCAGGAGCATGCCCAGGCGTTGTAGGGAGGTCATACAGGCACGTGGAGGCCACACACACTACTGAGCCTCATTTTGACTTGTTTTAAGGACATTACATCAAAGTTGGATCAGCCTGTAGTGTGGTTTTCCACTTTAATTTTGAGGGTGACTCCAAATCTAGACCTCCATGGGTTGATAAATTTGATTTCCATTGATAATTTTTGTGTGATTTTGTTGTCAGCACATTCAACTATGTAAAGAAAAAAGTATTTAATAAGATTATTTCATTCATTCAGATCTAGGATGTGTTATTTTAGTGTTCCCTTAATTTTTTTGAGCAGTGTATTTCCTATTCAAACTAAAATTTCTAAGTGACCCCAAACTTTTGAACGGTAGTGTATATGTATACATACCACACAGTAAAACATCTGTATGTAGACATACCCACACAGTAAAAAAAAAAGTAAAACACAATAATAATAATAATTAATTTGCATTTTATTGCATGACATAAGTATTTGATACATCAGAAAAGCAGAACTTAATGTTTGGTACAGAAACCTTTGTTTGCAATTACAGAGATCATACGTTTCCTGTAGGTCTTGACCAGGTTTGCACACACTGCAGCAGGGATTTTGGCCCACTCCTCCATACAGACCTCCTCCAGATCCTTCAGGTTTTGGTGCTGTCGCTGGGCAATACTGACTTTCAGCTCCCTCCAAAGATTTTCTATTGGGTTCAGGTCTGGAGACTGGCTAGGCCACTCCAGGACCTTGAGATGCTTCTTACGGAGCCACTCCTTAGTTGCCCTGGCTGTGTGTTTCGGCTCGTTGTCATGCTGGAAGACCCAGCCACGACCCATCTGCAATGCTCTTACTGAGGAAAGGAGGTTGTTGGCCAAGATCTCGTGATACATGGCCCCATCCATCTTCCCCTCAATGCGGTGCAGTCGTCCTGTCCCCTTTGCAGAAAAGCATCCCCAAAGAATGATGTTTCCACCTCCATGCTTCTTGGTTGGGATGGTGTTCTTGGGGTTGTACTCATCCTTCTTCTTCCTCCAAAAACGGCGAGTGGAGTTTAGACCAAAAAGCTCTATTTCTGTCTCATCAGACCACATGACCTTCTCCCATTCCTCCTCTGGATCATCCAGATGGTCATTGGCAAACTTCAGACGGGCCTGGACATGCGCTGGCTTGAGCAGGGGGCCCTTGCGTGCGCTGCAGGATTTTAATCCATGACGGCGTAGTGTGTTACTAATGGTTTTCTTTGAGACTGTGGTCCCAGCTCTTTTCAGGTCATTGACCAGGTCCTGCCGTGTAGTTCTGGACTGATCCCTCACCTTCCTCATGATCATTGATGCCCCACGAGGTGAGATCTTGCATGGAGCCCCAGACCGAGGGTGATTGACCGTCATCTTGAACTCCTTCCATTTTCTAATAATTGCGCCAACAGTTGTTGCCTTCTCACCAAGCTGCTTGCCTATTGTCCTGTAGCCCATCCCAGCCTTGTGCAGGTCTACAATTTTATCCCTGATGTCCTTACACAGCTCTCTGGTCTTGGCCATTGGGAGAGGTTGGAGTCTGTTTGATTGAGTGTGTGGACAGGTGTCTTTTATACAGGTAACGAGTTCAAACAGGTGCAGTTAATACAGGTAATGAGTGGAGAACAGGAGGGCTTCTTAAAGAAAAACTAACAGGTCTGTGAGAGCCGGAATTCTTACTGGTTGGTAGGTGATCAAATACTTATGTCATGCAATAAAATGCAAATTAATTACTTAAAAATCATACAATGTGATTTTCTGGATTTTTGTTGAAGTGTACCTATGATAAAAATTGCAGACCTCTACATGCTTTGTAAGTAGGAAAACCTGCAAAATCTATTTATTTGAACAGTGAGAGACAGAATAACAACAACAAAATCCAGAAAAATGCATGTCAAAAATGTTATAAATTGATTTGCATATTAATGAGGGAAATAAGTATTTGAACCCCTCTCAATCAGAAAGATTTCTGGCTCCCAGGTGTATTTTATACAGGTAACGAGCTGAGATTAGGAGCACACTGTTAAAGGGAGTGCTCCTAATCTCAGTTTGTGGACAGGTGTCTTTTATATAGGTAACAGAAGCAATCAATCAATCAGATTCCAAACTCTCCACCAATGCCAAGACCAAAGAGCTCTCCAAGGATGTCAGGGACAAGATTGTAGACCTACACAAGGCTGGAATGGGCTACAAGACCATCGCCAAGCAGCTTGGTGAGAAGGTGACAACAGTTGGTGCTATTATTCGCAAATGGAAGAAACACAAAATAACTGTCAATCTCCCTCAGCCTGGGGCTCCATGCAAGATCTCACCTCGTGGAGTTGCAATGATCATGAAAACGGTGAGGAATCAGCCCAGAACTACACAGGAGGATCTTGTCAATGATCTCAAGGCAGCTGGGACCATAGTCACCAAGAAAACAATTGGCAACACACTACGCCGTGAAGGACTGAAATCCTGCAGCGCCCGCAAGGTCCCCCTGCTCAAGAAAGCACATATACAGGCCCGTCTGAAGTTTGCCAAGAACATCTGAATGATTCAGAGGAGAACTGGGTGAAAGTGTTGTGGTCAGATGAGACCAAAATTGAGCTCTTTGGCATCAACTCAACTCGCCGTGTTTGGAGGAGGAGGAATGCTGCCTATGACCCCAAGAACACCATCCCCACCGTCAAACATGGAGGTGGAAACATTATGCTTTGGGGGTGTTTTTCTGCTAAGGGGACAGGACAACTTCACCGTTGTTATTCTGTCTCTCACTGTTCAAATAAACCTACCATTAAAATTATAGACTGATCATGTCTTTGTCAGTGGGCAAACGTACAAAATCAGCAGGGGATCAAATACTTTTGTTTCCCTCACTGTACACCTTAGCCAAATACATTTAAACTCAGTTTTTCACAATTCCTGACATTTAATCCTAGTAAAAATTCCCTGTATTAGGTCAGTTAGGATCACCACTTTATTTTAAGAATGTGAAATGTCATTTGGAATGTAGACCCATTCCAACACCTGCTCCCTGGCCCTCAGCCAATCACATCTACTATGTCTGTTAGCTCCTCAGCCAATCACATCTACTGCGTCTGTTAGCTCCTCAGCCAATCACATCTACTGCGTCTGTTAGCTCCTCAGCCAATCACATCTACTGCGTCTGTTAGCTCCTCAGCCAATCACATCTACTGCGTCTGTTAGCTCCTCAGCCAATCACATCTACTGCGTCTGTTAGCTCCTCAGCCAATCACATCTACTGCGTCTGTTAGCTACTCAGCCAATCACATCTACTGCGTCTGTTAGCTCCTCAGCCAATCACATCTACTGCGTCTGTTAGCTACTCAGCCAATCACATCTACTGCGTCTGTTAGCTCCTCAGCCAATCACATCTACTGCATCTGTTAGCTACTCAGCCAATCACATCTACTGCGTCTGTTAGCTCCTCAGCCAATCACATCTACTGCGTCTGTTAGCTCCTCAGCCAATCACATCTACTGCGTCTGTTAGCTCCTCAGCCAATCACATCTACTGCGTCTGTTAGCTACTCAGCCAATCACATCTACTGCGTCTGTTAGCTACTCAGCCAATCACATCTACTGCGTCTGTTAGCTACTCAGCCAATCACATCTACTACGTCTGTTAGCTCCTCAGCCAATCACATCTACTGCGTCTGTTAGCTACTCAGCCAATCACATCTATTACGTCTGTTAGCTCCTCAGCCAATCACATCTACTATGTCTGTTAGCTGTAAAGCAATACAACCACACTATGATGGTTGGACACACATGACAACAGCATTTAAAAAGAGCAGCTGGCTCCATCTATGTATTGGAAGCTGTTGTTGTACTGTATGTATACATTTGATGCACAGTTCTAATTGGTGCACCTTCTCTCCTCCTCCTCCTCCTCCTCCTCCTCCTCCTCCTCCTCCTCCTCCTCCTCCTCCAGTCGGAGCTCCAGTCATTCTGCGTGTTCCTCCCCAAACGGCAGCCTCCCCTCTCCCAGCACCGTTACCTGTGGAGACATCCCCTGGTACTGTCCGCGTAGCTGGTACCACAACCAGGCCGCCATGCCTGGGACTCTGGTAGTCTGTCTGCCCCAGATCACTGTGCTTTCTGCTGGACACAAATACATGGAGCCCCCTGCAGGACCTCCCCTTCATGGTGTCCAGGCCCATACTGGAGGAAGGAAGGGTTATACTCTGAATCTTATAGTATTAAAACCCAACTATGTTTTAAGTGAAAAGCAAGGGCTTGTCAAATGACACAGGACACAGGACATTCTAATCAGCACCGAATGAGCCTAAGCTATCCCCCCCCCCCGTAAACATCTGAATTATATTAGGAAAATGACCTCTTGAAAACTGTGGATGTCTGTGGTTGCGTTCCTCATTTACCTTGACAATCAGACATCAGTCTGAGTGGAGATACTGTTAGTGGGTGTGTTAGATCGATGTAGTACAGCTGTCTCTACGTGTGGTGAAGGTGAGGTAGACATAACCGTGTCTATCCCTCTGCTAGAACATTCCACTGTTGCTCCAACAGAAAAGGGCGCCCTGTTTTAAACCCCCCTCGCTAGCTTAATGACATCAGAGTTGGGCGTGCATATTAACAAAAAACCTCCGCACAAACACTCACATCAGCTGTCTGTCAGTGTGGCAGTTAAAATGATGAGCCCGTGAGTCTGGTACTTCATTCCCTTGCTCTGAAGAGCTCTGAAGAGCTCATGTTTAATTCCCTGGATCAGAGCTAGTCTGTCATGTTTAATGCCCTGGATCAGAGCTAGTTTGTCTTGTTTAATGCCCTGGATCAGAGCTAGTTTTTCTTGTTTAATGCCCTGGATCAGAGCTAGTCTCATGTTTAATGCCCTGGATCAGAGCTAGTCTGTCATGTTTAATGCCCTGGATCAGAGCTAGTCTGTCATGTTTAATGCCCTGGATCAGAGCTAGTCTGTCATGTTTAATGCCCTGGATCAGAGCTAGTCTCTCATGTTTAATGCCCTGGATCAGAGCTAGTCTCTCATGTTTAATGCCCTGGATCAGAGCTAGTCTGTCATGTTTAATGCCCTGGATCAGAGCTAGTCTGTCATGTTTAATAATGCCCTGGATCAGAGCTAGTCTCTCATGTTTAATGCCCTGGATCAGAGCTAGTCTGTCATGTTTAATGCCCTGGATCAGAGCTAGTCTGTCATGTTTAATAATGCCCTGGATCAGAGCTAGTCTGTCATGTTTAATAATGCCCTGGATCAGAGTGTATGTTTTGTGTGTGTGTGTGTGTGTGTGTGTGCGTGCGTGCGTTTGCCTGTGTGTGGGTGTTGGGCTCTCCATTCCTCCTCCATGCCCCCTGCCAGCCAACAGTAATGTGTTAGCTAGACTCTGAGGACCATGAAACCAGGGTGGCCATTCTTAAATCAAGAGCTACCTGCCTGTCTCTCTCTCTCAATTCAATTTCAATTTAAGGGCTTTATTGGCATGGGAAACGTGTGTAAAACATTGCCAAAGCAAGTGAAGTAGATAGTAAACAAAAGTGAAATAAACAATAAATATTAACAGTAAACATTACACTCAGAAGTCTCTCTCTCTCTCTCTCTCTCTCTCTCTCTCTCTCTCTCTCTCTCTCTCTCTCTCTCTCTCTCTCTCTCTCTCTCTCTCTCTCTCTCTCTCTCTCTCTCTCTCTCTCTCTCTGTCTCTCTCTCTCCTCTCTCTCTCTCTCTCTCTCTCTCTCTCTCTCTCTCTCTCTCTCTCTCTCTCTCTCTCTCTGTCTCTGTCTTCTGCCAACTAGGACCAGGCCCGCTTTACGGCCTGGCCTGGCTGTGTTGGTGGGGGCAACTCTTAGAAACCTCTAAAGGAATTGTCATCTTCTCTACACTCTTAGTTCCTACCAGGACATATTATGGGACAGAGTTTAATGTTATCCTCCCCCTCTATGACTACAGTAGTGATTATTATGCCCAGTCAAAACTGTTCGCTGCTCTGGCACCCCAATGGTGGAACAAGCTCCCTCACGACGCCAGGACAGCGGAGTCACTCACCACCTTCCGGAGACATTTGAAACCCCACCTCTTTAAGGAATACCTGGGATAGGATAAAGTATTCCTTCTAACCCCCCCCCCCCCCCCCCCAAATTGTAAAGTGGTTATCCCACTGGCTATAGGGTGAACGCACCAATTTGTGAGTCGCTCTGGCTAAGAGCGTCTGCTAAATGACGTTAATGTGCCCTTGAGCAAGGCACTTAACCCTAATTGCTCCTGTAAGTCGCTCTGGTTAAGAGCGTCTGCTAAATGACTAAAATGTAAATGTAAATGTAAATTATTCTATGTAAAATGTCCTTTCTGAAGTCTCATCCTATGTGTCAGCATTGGCTTACTTGTCCTTTTGGTATCTCCCATAGACATACAATAAATGTATTCACCCCTGCCTCTCCCCCTCCACCCTGCCCTGCCCAGGTGATGCCTTCCCATGGACCATAACCCTGAGTCAGTTCAGTTTGTACACCCTGTTGGGTCAGCAGCGGTCTCTGAGTCTCCTGGAGCCGATGGGCTGTCCATCCACCCTGGCCGTCACCTCCCACAAGCTGCAGGCTGCAGGCCCCGACGGACAACACGCCTTCATCGTCTGTCTGCACGTTGACCTGGAACCTCTGAACATCAAGGTCTCCAACCCTCAGGTTAGTACACACACCCACACCCCAACCCCCAGTAGGTTAGTACTGGACCATAGAATAATATACAGGTTAGTACTGGACCATAGAATAATATACAGGTTAATACTGGACCATATAATAATATACAGGTTAGTAAAGGACCATAGAATAATATACAGGTTAATACTGGACCATAGAATAATATACAGGTTAATACTGGACCATAGAATAATATACAGGTTAATACTGGACCATAGAATAATATACAGGTTAGTACTGGACCATAGAATAATATACAGGTTAGTACAGGACCATAGAATAATATACAGGTTAATACTGGACCATAGAATAATATACAGGTTAGTACAGGACCATAGAATAATATACAGGTTAGTACTGGACCATAGAATAATATACAGGTTAGTACAGGACCATAGAATAATATACAGGTTAATACTGGACCATAGAATAATATACAGGTTAGTACAGGACCATAGAATAATATACAGGTTAATACTGGACCATAGAATAATATACAGGTTAGTACTGGACCATAGAATAATATACAGGTTAATACTGGACCATAGAATAATATACAGGTTAATACTGGACCATAGAATAATATACAGGTTAATACTGGACCATAGAATAATATACAGGTTAGTACTGGACCGTAGAATAATATACAGGTTAGTACAGGACCATAGAATAATATACAGGTTAATACTGGACCATAGAATAATATACAGGTTAGTACAGGACCATAGAATAATATACAGGTTAATACTGGACCATAGAATAATATACAGGTTAATACTGGACCATAGAATAATATACAGGTTAATACTGGACCATAGAATAATATACAGGTTAATACTGGACCATAGAATAATATACAGGTTAATACTGGACCATAGAATAATATACAGGTAAGTACAGGACCATAGAATAATATACAGGTTAATACTGGACCATAAAATAATATACAGGTTAATACTGGACCATAGAATAATATACAGGTTAATACTGGACCATAGAATAATATACAGGTTAGTACTGGACCATAGAATAATATACAGGTTAATACTGGACCATAGAATAATAAACAGGTTAATACTGGACCATAGAATAATATACAGGTTAATACTGGACCATGGAATAATATACAGGTTAGTACAGGACCATAGAATAATATACAGGTTAATACTGGACCATAGAATAATATACAGGTTAGTACTGGACCATAGAATAATATACAGGTTAATACTTGACCATAGAATAATATACAGGTTAATACTTGACCATATAATAATATACAGGTTAATACTGGACCATAGAATAATATACAGGTTAATACTGGACCATAGAATAATATACAGGTTAGTACAGGACCATATAATAATATACAGGTTAATACTGGACCATAGAATAATATACAGGTTAGTACTGGACCATAGAATAATATACAGGTTAGTACTGGACCGTAGAATAATATACAGGTTAATACTGGACCATATAATAATATACAGGTTAATACTGGACCATAGAATAATATACAGGTTAGTACTGGACCATAGAATAATATACAGGTTAATACTGGACCATAGAATAATATACAGGTTAATACTGGACCATAGAATAATATTAAGGTTAGTACAGGACCATAGAATAATATACAGGTTAATACTGGACCATAGAATAATATACAGGTTAGTACTGGACCATAGAATAATATACAGGTTAATACTGGACCATAGAATAATAAACAGGTTAATACTGGACCATAGAATAATATACAGGTTAATACTGGACCATAGAATAATATACAGGTTAATACTTGACCATAGAATAATATACAGGTTAATACTGGACCATAGAATAATATACAGGTTAATACTGGACCATAGAATAATATACAGGTTAGTACAGGACCATAGAATAATATACAGGTTAATACTGGACCATAGAATAATATACAGGTTAATACTGGACCATAGAATAATATACAGGTTAGTACAGGACCATATAATAATATACAGGTTAATACTGGACCATAGAATAATATACAGGTTAGTACTGGACCATAGAATAATATACAGGTTAATACTGGACCATAGAATAATATACAGGTTAATACTGGACCATAGAATAATATACAGGTTAGTACAGGACCATAGAATAATATACAGGTTAATACTGGACCATATAATAATATACAGGTTAGTACTGGACCATAGAATAATATACAGGTTAATACTGGACCATAGAATAATATACAGGTTAATACTGGACCATAGAATAATATACAGGTTAATACTGGACCATATAATAATATACAGGTTAATACTGGACCATGGAATAATATACAGGTTAATACTGGACCATAGAATAATATACAGGTTAATAATGGACCATAGAATAATATACAGGTTAGTACGGGACCATAGAATAATATACAGGTTAATACTGGACCATATAATAATATACAGGTTAGTACAGGACCATAGAATAATATACAGGTTAATACTGGACCATGGAATAATATACAGGTTAGTACAGGACCATATAATAATATACAGGTTAGTACTGGACAATAGAATAATATACAGGTTAATACTGGACCATAGAATAATATACAGGTTAATACTGGACCATAGAATAATATACAGGTTAATACTGGACCATAGAATAATATACAGGTTAATACTGGACCATAGAATAATATACAGGTTAATACTGGACCATAGA
This sequence comes from Coregonus lavaretus, assembly GCF_964263955.1. Taxonomy (NCBI): domain Eukaryota; kingdom Metazoa; phylum Chordata; class Actinopteri; order Salmoniformes; family Salmonidae; genus Coregonus; species Coregonus lavaretus. Next base: position 14,454 of record NW_028161808.1, read on the forward strand.
ATAATATACAGGTTAATACTGGACCATATAATAATATACAGGTTAGTACAGGACCATAGAATAATATACAGGTTAATACTGGACCATAGAATAATATACAGGTTAATACTGGACCATAGAATAATATACAGGTTAATACTGGACCATAGAATAATATACAGGTTAATACTGGACCATAGAATAATATACAGGTTAATACTGGTTAACACTGGACCATAGAATAATATACAGGTTAATACTGGACCATAGAATAATATACAGGTTAATACTGGACCATAGAATAATATACAGGTTAATACTGGACCATATAATAATATACAGGTTAGTACTGGACCATAGAATAATATACAGGTTAATACAGGACCATATAATAATATACAGGTTAGTACTGGACCATAGAATAATATACAGGTTAATACTGGACCATAGAATAATATACAGGTTAATACTGGACCATGGAATAATATACAGGTTAATACTGGACCATAGAATAATATACAGGTTAATACTGGACCATATAATAATATACAGGTTAATACTGGACCATAGAATAATATACAGGTTAATACTGGACCATAGAATAATATACTGGTTAATACTGGACCATAGAATAATATACAGGTTAATACTGGACCATAGAATAATATACAGGTTAATACTGGACCATAGAATAATATAAAGGTTAGTACTGGACCATATAATAATATACAGGTTAGTACAGGACCATATAATAATATACAGGTTAGTACTGGACCATAGAATAATATACAGGTTAGTACAGGACCATAGAATAATATACAGGTTAATACTGGACCATATAATAATATACAGGTTAATACTGGACCATATAATAATATACAGGTTAATACTGGACCATATAATAATATACAGGTTAATACTGGATTATAGAATAATATACAGGCTAATACTGGACCATATAATAATATACAGGTTAATACTGGACCATAGAATAATATACAGGTTAATACTGGACCATAGAATAATATACAGGTTAATACTGGACCATAGAATAATATACAGGTTAATACTGGACCATAGAATAATATACAGGTTAATACTGGACCATAGAATAATATACAGGTTAATACTGGACCATAGAATAATATACAGGTTAATACTGGACCATATAATAATATACAGGTTAGTACTGGACCATAGAATAATATACAGGTTAATACTGGACCATATAATAATATACAGGTTAATACTGGACCATATAATAATATACAGGTTAATACTGGACCATATAATAATATACAGGTTAATACTGGATTATAGAATAATATACAGGCTAATACTGGACCATATAATAATATACAGGTTAATACTGGACCATAGAATAATATACAGGTTAATACTGGACCATAGAATAATATACAGGTTAATACTGGACCATAGAATAATATACAGGTTAATACTGGACCATAGAATAATATACAGGTTAATACTGGACCATAGAATAATATACAGGTTAATACTGGACCATAGAATAATATACAGGTTAATACTGGACCATATAATAATATACAGGTTAGTACTGGACCATAGAATAATATACAGGTTAATACAGGACCATATAATAATATACAGGTTAGTACTGGACCATAGAATAATATACAGGTTAATACTGGACCATAGAATAATATACAGGTTAATACTGGACCATAGAATAATATACAGGTTAATACTGGACCATAGAATAATATACAGGTTAATACTGGACCATAGAATAATATACAGGTTAATACTGGACCATATAATAATATACAGGTTAATACTGGACCATGGAATAATATACAGGTTAATACTGGACCATAGAATAATATACAGGTTAATACTGGACCATATAATAATATACAGGTTAATACTGGACCATATAATAATATACAGGTTAGTACAGGACCATATAATAATATACAGGTTAATACTGGACCATAGAATAATATACAGGTTAATACTGGACCATAGAATAATATACAGGTTAGTACAGGACCATATAATAATATACAGGTTAGTACTGGACCATAGAATAATATACAGGTTAATACTGGACCATAGAATAATATACTGGTTAATACTGGACCATAGAATAATATACAGGTTAATACTGGACCATAGAATAATATACAGGTTAATACTGGACCATAGAATAATATACAGGTTAGTACTGGACCATATAATAATATACAGGTTAGTACAGGACCATAGAATAATATACAGGTTAGTACTGGACCATAGAATAATATACAGGTTAGTACAGGACCATAGAATAATATACAGGTTAATACTGGACCATATAATAATATACAGGTTAATACTGGACCATATAATAATATACAGGTTAATACTGGACCATATAATAATATACAGGTTAATACTGGATTATAGAATAATATACAGGCTAATACTGGACCATATAATAATATACAGGTTAATACTGGACCATAGAATAATATACAGGTTAATACTGGACCATAGAATAATATACAGGTTAATACTGGACCATAGAATAATATACAGGTTAATACTGGACCATAGAATAATATACAGGTTAATACTGGACCATAGAATAATATACAGGTTAATACTGGACCATATAATAATATACAGGTTAGTACAGGACCATAGAATAATATACAGGTTAATACTGGACCATAGAATAATATACAGGTTAATACTGGACCATAGAATAATATACAGGTTAATACTGGACCATAGAATAATATACAGGTTAATACTGGACCATAGAATAATATACAGGTTAATACTGGTTAACACTGGACCATAGAATAATATACAGGTTAATACTGGACCATAGAATAATATACAGGTTAATACTGGACCATAGAATAATATACAGGTTAATACTGGACCATAGAATAATATACAGGTTAATACTGGACCATATAATAATATACAGGTTAGTACTGGACCATAGAATAATATACAGGTTAATACAGGACCATATAATAATATACAGGTTAGTACTGGACCATATAATAATATACAGGTTAATACTGGACCAT
>NW_028161807.1:0-10775 GCF_964263955.1 Coregonus lavaretus
ACGGCAGAGGGAAGGAGGAGAGAGAGAGAGAGATTCATTAACATAATCTGTAGAGTTTACATATATTTGGTTAATTCAAGCCCTCATCATGTTCCCCGATTTTTAAGATAACTGCTCTTCTCCCGGGGCTAAACAATGAGGTTACGTAAGGAGCTCATCGTTACACAGGATCTCACATCATCATGGAACTAGTCCGGCGTTGCCTTCAAAAATCACCTGATTGTCACGCCTCCCTTGGAGGTCTGGAGAATGTTGTAGGTTGGAGTGACCATGTGGTCGTTTTTATATTGGTCTAAAAGGAGGCTAAAGGACAGACTGCCAAAACAAACAGCATCGGAACAGAATGACAGTTATCCCATGGCCGTGCGTTACCATGGTAGCCCGGACTGGCTTAAAGCCACGGCCGATGGAGGTGGTGTCCATCAACAAGAGGGGGGGTGGCAGGCTTAAGCCTCCTTTATAAAGGGAAACTCACAAAGCTACTGTCTTTTTTAATTGGACTTCTGTAATTATTGTGTGTTCATATTGTTTCCTCTATATCTATTGGTTCATATTGTTTCCTCTATATCTATTGGTTCATATTGTTCCCTCTATATCTACTGGTTAATATTGTTTCCTCTATATCTATTGGTTAATATTGTTTCCTCTATATCTACTTGTTCATATTGTTTCCTCTTTATCTATTGGTTCATATTGTTCCCTCTATATCTATTGGTTCATATTGTTTCCTCTATATCTATTGGTTCATATTGTTTCCTCTATATCTATTGGTTCATATTGTTTCCTCTATATCTATTGGTTCATATTGTTTCCTCTATATCTATTGGTTCATATTGTTTCCTCTATATCTATTGGTTCATATTGTTTCCTCTATATCTATTGGTTAATATTGTTTCCTCTATATCTACTGGTTCATATTGTTTCCTCTATATCTATTGGTTCATATTGTTTCCTCTATATCTATTGGTTCATATTGTTCCCTCTATATCTACTGGTTCATATTGTTTCCTCTATCTATTGGTTCATATTGTTCCCTCCCCTTTCATTGCTGGTCATTTATTTCACCTGTGCACGCTTGATAAAGGCCTGGGAGCCGCAACGCATTGGTGCGTTTGATTTTTGCAATGCAATAGCTGCTAAAATACAGGCCTTTTAACTTTTCATGAGAGAGAGAGAGTGTGCCTTGGATTATTTTTGAAGTATGATGTTTTTACACAGCTGCAACTTCATTTGGTCGCGCTGCAGAATTTGGTATTGCAAAAATGCTTTGAATGGTCCGCTGGCTCCCAGCAGCAAGATTTTGATTGGATGTTACATTTCAAGAACCCTCCCCTCCCACATGCCCGTTGGTAATGTTATGTTCTTCACTGTTTTCAGACCGGGAAGGACACATTTTGCAGAGAGTTGTTCCATATGCTAGTTGGCAACATTGCAGAAAATGGAAAAACCCCTGGGGGAAAAGCTGAATTGTGTTTATCAGCAGTGTGCCCTACACACAACATAGACACATCAACATATTCTGATGGGGTTTTAATCAGCCATTTCCTGACCATCCTCACGCACATCTGATGGGGTTTTAATCAGCCATTTCCTGACCATCCTCACGCACATCTGATGGGGTTTTAATCAGCCATTTCCTGACCATCCTCACGCACATCTGATGGGGTTTTAATCAGCCATTTCCTGACCATCCTCACGCACATCTGGTGGGGTTTTAATCAGCCATTTCCTGACCATCCTCACGCACATCTGATGGGGTTTTAAATCAGCCATTTCCTGACCATCCTCACGCACATCTGATGGGGTTTTAATCAGCCATTTCCTGACCATCCTCACGCACATCTGATGGGGTTTTAATCAGCCATTTCCTGACCATCCTCACGCACATCTGATGGGGTTTTAATCAGCCATTTCCTGACCATCCTCACGCACATCTGATGGGCTTTTAAATCAGCCATTTCCTGACCATCCTCACGCACATCTGATGGGGTTTTAATCAGCCATTTCCTGACCATCCTCACGCACATCTGATGGGGTTTTAATCAGCCATTTCCTGACCATCCTCACGCACATCTGATGGGGTTTTAATCAGCCATTTCCTGACCATCCTCACGCACATCTGATGGGGTTTTAATCAGCCATTTCCTGACCATCCTCACGCACATCTGATGGGCTTTTAAATCAGCCATTTCCTGACCATCCTCACGCACATCTGATGGGGTTTTAATCAGCCATTTCCTGACCATCCTCACGCACATCTGATGGGGTTTTAATCAGCCATTTCCTGACCATCCTCACGCACATCTGATGGGGTTTTAATCAGCCATTTCCTGACCATCCTCACGCACATCTGATGGGGTTTTAATCAGCCATTTCCTGACCATCCTCACGCACATCTGATGGGGTTTTAATCAGCCATTTCCTGACCATCCTCACGCACATCTGATGGGGTTTTAATCAGCCATTTCCTGACCATCCTCACGCACATCTGATGGGGTTTTAATCAGCCATTTCCTGACCATCCTCACGCACATCTGATGGGGTTTTAATCAGCCATTTCCTGACCATCCTCACGCACATCTGGTGGGGTTTTAATCGGCCATTTCCTGACCATCCTCACGCACATCCCTGATCTAGTGAGCACTATTGGAGCTCCGCCTTAGCAAGGCCTTTGATTGGTTTGACGTGGCCTTAGCAAGGCCTTTGATTGGTTTGACGTGGCCTTAGCAAAGCATTTGATTGGTTTGACGTGGCCTTTGCAAGGCCTTTGATTGGTTTGACGTGGCCTTAGCAAGGCCTTTGATTGGTTTGACGTGGCCTTAGCAAGGCATTTGATTGGTTTGACGTGGCCTTAGCAAGGCATTTGATTGGTTTGACGTGGCCTTAGCAAGGCCTTTGATTGGTTTGACGTGGCCTTAGCAAGGCATTTGATTGGTTTGACGTGGCCTTAGCAAGGCATTTGATTGGTTTGACGTGGCCTTAGCAAGGCCTTTGATTGGTTTGACGTGGCCTTAGCAAGGCATTTGATTGGTTTGACGTGGCCTTAGCAAGGCATTTGATTGGTTTGACGTGGCCTTAGCAAGGCATTTGATTGGTTTGACGTGGCCTTAGCAAGGCATTTGATTGGTTTGACGTGGCCTTAGCAAGGCATTTGATTGGTTTGACGTGGCCTTAGCAAGGCATTTGATTGGTTTGACGTGGCCTTAGCAAGGCATTTGATTGGTTTGACGTGGCCTTAGAAGGCATTTGATTGGTTTGACGTGGCCTTAGCAAGGCCTTTGATTGGTTTGACGTGGCCTTAGCAAGGCATTTGATTGGTTTGACGTGACCTTAGCAAGGCATTTGATTGGTTTGACGTGGCCTTAGCAAGGCATTTGATTGGTTTGACGTGGCCTTAGCAAGGCATTTGATTGGTTTGACGTGGCCTTAGCAAGGCCTTTGATTGGTTTGACGTAGCCTTAGCAAGGCATTTGTTTGGTTTGACGTGGCCTTAGCAAGGCATTTGATTGGTTTGACGTGGCCTTAGCAAGGCCTTTGATTGGTTTGACGTGGCCTTAGCAAGGCATTTGATTGGTTTGACGTGGCCTTAGCAAGGCCTTTGATTGGTTTGACGTGGCCTTAGCAAGGCCTTTGATTAAGACCTTTGATTGGTTTGACGTGGCCTTAGCAAGGCCTTTGATTGGTTTGACGTGGCCTTAGCAAGGCCTTTGATTGGTTTGACGTGACCTTAGCAAGGCCTTTGATTGGTTTGACGTGGCCTTAGCACGGCATTTGATTGGTTTGACGTGGCCTTAGAAGGCATTTGATTGGTTTGACGTGGCCTTAGCAAGGCCTTTGATTGGTTTGACGTGGCCTTAGCAAGGCCTTTGATTGGTTTGACGTGACCTTAGCAAGGCCTTTGATTGGTTTGACGTGGCCTTAGCAAGGCATTTGATTGGTTTGACGTGGCCTTAGCAAGGCATTTGATTGGTTTGACGTGGCCTTAGCAAGGCATTTGATTGGTTTGAAGTGGCCTTAGCAAGGCCTTTGATTGGTTTGACGTGGTCTTAGCAAGGCATTTGATTGGTTTGACGTGGCCTTAGCAAGGCCTTTGATTGGTTTGACGTGGCCTTAGCAAGGCCTTTGATTGGTTTGACGTGACCTTAGCAAGGCCTTTGATTGGTTTGACTTGGCCTTAGCAAGGCATTTGATTGGTTTGACGTGGCCTTAGCAAGGCATTTGATTGGTTTAACGTGGCCTTAGCAAGGCATTTGATTGGTTTGACGTGGCCTTAGCAAGGCATTTGATTGGTTTGACGTGGCCTTAGCAAGGCATTTGATTGGTTTGACGTGGCCTTAGCAAGGCCTTTGATTGGTTTGACGTGGCCTTAGCAAGGCCTTTGATTGGTTTGACGTGGCCTTAGCAAGGCCTTTGATTGGTTTGACGTGACCTTAGCAAGGCCTTTGATTGGTTTGACGTGGCCTTAGCAAGGCATTTGATTGGTTTGACGTGGCCTTAGCAAGGCATTTGATTGGTTTGACGTGGCCTTAGCAAGGCATTTGATTGGTTTGAAGTGGCCTTAGCAAGGCATTTGATTGGTTTGACGTGGCCTTAGCAAGGCCTTTGATTGGTTTGACGTGGCCTTAGCAAGGCCTTTGATTGGTTTGACGTGGCCTTAGCAAGGCCTTTGATTGGTTTGACGTGGCCTTAGCAAGGCCTTTGGCGTCACTGATTTACAGCCGGTTCCCTATTTAGCTATTTTTCTGCCATGAACTTCCCCAGGCTTCTTCGTACCGATGGTATCATGGAACAGACCTTACGGCCTGCCCAGCTGAGTAGCTAGCTCTGCCTTACTGCCTGCCCAGCTGAGTAGCTAGCTCTGCCTTACTGCCTGCCCAGCTGAGTAGCTAGCTCTGTCTTACTGACTGCCCAGCTGAGTAGCTAGCTCTGTCTTACTGACTGCCCAGTTGAGTAGCTAGCTCTGTCTTACTGCCTGCCCAGCTGAGTAGCTAGCTCTGCCTTACTGCCTGCCCAGCTGAGTAGCTAGCTCTGCCTTACTGCCTGCCCAGCTGAGTAGCTAGCTCTGTCTTACTGCCTGCCCAGCTGAGTAGCTAGCTCTGCCTTACTGACTGCCCAGCTGAGTAGCTAGCTCTGTCTTACTGCCTGCCCAGCTGAGTAGCTAGCTCTGTCTTACTGACTGCCCAGCTGAGTAGCTAGCTCTGCCTTACTGACTGCCCAGCTGAGTAGCTAGCTCTGCCTTACTGACTGCCCAGCTGAGTAGCTAGCTCTGCCTTACTGACTGCCCAGCTGAGTAGCTAGCTCTGCCTTACTGACTGCCCAGCTGAGTAGCTAGCTCTGCCTTACTGACTGCCCAGCTTAGCTAGCTCTGTCTTACTGCCTGCCCAGCTGAGTAGCTAGCTCTGCCTTACTGACTGCCCAGCTGAGTAGCTAGCTCTGCCTTACTGCCTACCCAGCTGAGTAGCTAGCTCTGTCTTAAAGCCTGCCCAGCTGAGTAGCTAGCTCTGTCTTACTGCCTGCCCAGCTGAGTAGCTAGCTCTGCCTTACTGACTGCCCAGCTGAGTAGCTAGCTCTGTCTTACTGCCTGCCCAGCTGAGTAGCTAGCTCTGCCTTACTGACTGCCCAGCTGAGTAGCTAGTTCTGCCTTACTGCCTGCCAAGCTGAGTAGCTAGCTCTGCCTTACTGCCTGCCCAGCTGAGTAGCTAGCTCTGCCTTACTGCCTGCCCAGCTGAGTAGCTAGCTCTGCCTTACTGACTGCCCAGCTGAGTAGCTAGCTCTGCCTTACTGACTGCCCAGCTGAGTAGCTAGCTCTGCCTTACTGCCTGCCCAGTTGAGTAGCTAGCTCTGTCTTACTGCCTGCCCAGCTGAGTAGCTAGCTCTGCCTTACTGCCTGCCCAGCTGAGTAGCTAGCTCTGCCATACTGACTGCCTCTCCCTCACTCTCTGTCTCACTATATTACTGTACCCCAATAGAGGATCTATCACTGGACTACCACTATATCACTATAATAGAGGATCCATCACTGGACTACCACTATATCAGTATAATAGAGGATCTATCACTGGACTACCACTATATCACTATAATAGAGGATCTATCACTGGACTACCACTATAACACTATAATAGAGGATCTATCACTGGACTACCACTATATCACTATAATAGAGGATCTATCACTGGACTACCACTATATCACTATAATAGAGGATCACTGGACTACCACTATATCACTATAATAGAGGATCACTGGACTACCACTATATCACTATAATAGAGGATCTATCACTGGACTACCACTATATCACTATAATAGAGGATCTATCACTGGACTACCACTATATCACTATAATAGAGGATCTATCACTGGACTACCACTATATCACTATAATAGAGGATCTATCACTGGACTACCACTATATCACTATAATAGAGGATATATCACTGGACTACCACTATATCACTATAATAGAGGATCTATCACTGGACTACCACTATATCACTATAATAGAGGATCCATCACTGTACTACCACTATATCACTATAATAGAGGATCTATCACTGGACTACCACTATATCACTATAATAGAGGATCTATCACTGGACTACCACTATATCACTATAATAGAGGATCTATCACTGGACTACCACTATATCACTATAATAGAGGATCCATCACTGGACTACCACTATATCACTATAATAGAGGATATATCACTGGACTACCACTATATCACTATAATAGAGGATCACTGGACTACCACTATATCACTATAATAGAGGATCTATCACTGTACTACCACTATATCACTATAATAGAGGATCTATCACTGGACTACCACTATATCACTATAATAGAGGATCTATCACTGTACTACCACTATATCACTATAATAGAGGATCTATCACTGGACTACCACTATATCACTATAATAGAGGATCCATCACTGGACTACCACTATATCACTATAATAGAGGATCACTGGACTACCACTATATCACTATAATAGAGGATCACTGGACTACCACTATATCACTATAATAGAGGATCACTGGACTACCACTATATCACTATAATAGAGGATCTATCACTGTACTACCACTATATCACTATAATAGAGGATCTATCACTGGACTACCACTATATCACTATAATAGAGGATCACTGGACTACCACTATATCACTATAATAGAGGATCTATCACTGGACTACCACTATATCACTATAATAGAGGATCTATCACTGGACTACCACTATATCACTATAATAGAGGATCTATCACTGGACTACCACTATATCACTATAATAGAGGATCTATCACTGGACTACCACTATATCACTATAATAGAGGATCACTGGACTACCACTATATCACTATAATAGAGGATCTATCACTGGACTACCACTATATCACTATAATAGAGGATCACTGGACTACCACTATATCACTATAATAGAGGATCTATCACTGGACTACCACTATATCACTATAATAGAGGATCTATCACTGGACTACCACTATATCACTATAATAGAGGATCTATCACTGTACTACCACTATATCACTATAATAGAGGATCCATCACTGGACTACCACTATATCACTATAATAGAGGATCACTGGACTACCACTATATCACTATAATAGAGGATCTATCACTGGACTACCACTATATCACTATAATAGAGGATCTATCACTGTACTACCACTATATCAGTATAATAGAGGATCTATCACTGTACTACCACTATATCACTATAATAGAGGATCTATCACTGTACTACCACTATATCAGTATAATAGAGGATCTATCACTGTACTACCACTATATCACTATAATAGAGGATCTATCACTGTACTACCACTATATCACTATAATAGAGGATCTATCACTGTACTACCACTATATCAGTATAATAGAGGATCTATCACTGTACTACCACTATATCACTATAATAGAGGATCTATCACTGGACTACCACTATATCACTATAATAGAGGATCACTGGACTACCACTATATCACTATAATAGAAGATCACTGTACTACCACTATATCACTATAATAGAGGATCTATCACTGGACTACCACTATATCACTATAATAGAGGATCACTGGACTACCACTATATCACTATAATAGAGGATCTATCACTGTACTACCACTATATCACTATAATAGAGGATCTATCACTGGACTACCACTATATCACTATAATAGAGGATCTATCACTGGACTACCACTATATCACTATAATAGAGGATCACTGGACTACCACTATATCACTATAATAGAGGATCTATCACTGGACTACCACTATATCACTATAATAGAAGATCTATCACTGGACTACCACTATATCACTATAATAGAGGATCTATCACTGGACTACCACTATATCACTATAATAGAGGATCTATCACTGGACTACCACTATATCACTATAATAGAGGATCACTGGACTACCACTATATCACTATAATAGAGGATCTATCACTGGACTACCACTATATCACTATAATAGAGGATCTATCACTGGACTACCACTATATCACTATAATAGAGGATCTATCACTGGACTACCACTATATCACTATAATAGAGGATCACTGGACTACCACTATATCACTATAATAGAGGATCCATCACTGGACTACCACTATATCACTATAATAGAGGATCTATCACTGGACTACCACTATATCACTATAATAGAGGATCTATCACTGGACTACCACTATATCACTATAATAGAGGATCTATCACTGGACTACCACTATATCACTATAATAGAGGATCTATCACTGGACTACCACTATATCACTATAATAGAGGATCCATCACTGGACTACCACTATATCACTATAATAGAGGATCTATCACTGTACTACCACTATATCACTATAATAGAGGATCACTGGACTACCACTATATCACTATAATAGAGGATCCATCACTGGACTACCACTATATCACTATAATAGAGGATCTATCACTGGACTACCACTATATCACTATAATAGAGGATCTATCACTGGACTACCACTATATCACTATAATAGAGGATCACTGGACTACCACTATATCACTATAATAGAGGATCTATCACTGGACTACCACTATATCACTATAATAGAGGATCCATCACTGGACTACCACTATATCACTATAATAGAGGATCTATCACTGGACTACCACTATATCACTATAATAGAGGATCTATCACTGGACTACCACTATATCACTATAATAGAAGATCTATCACTGGACTACCACTATATCACTATAATAGAGGATCTATCACTGGACTACCACTATATCACTATAATAGAGGATCACTGGACTACCACTATATCACTATAATAGAGGATCTATCACTGGACTACCACTATATCACTATAATAGAGGATCTATCACTGGACTACCACTATATCACTATAATAGAAGATCTATCACTGGACTACCACTATATCACTATAATAGAGGATCTATCACTGGACTACCACTATATCACTATAATAGAGGATCACTGGACTACCACTATATCACTATAATAGAGGATCTATCACTGGACTACCACTATATCACTATAATAGAGGATCTATCACTGTACTACCACTATATCACTATAATAGAGGATCTATCACTGGACTACCACTATATCACTATAATAGAGGATCCATCACTGGACTACCACTATATCACTATAATAGAGGATCACTGGACTACCACTATATCACTATAATAGAGGATCTATCACTGGACTACCACTATATCACTATAATAGAGGATCTATCACTGGACTACCACTATATCACTATAATAGAGGATCTATCACTGGACTACCACTATATCACTATAATAGAGGATCTATCACTGGACTACCACTATATCACTATAATAGAGGATCTATCACTGGACTACCACTATCACTATAATAGAGGATCCATCACTGGACTACCACTATATCACTATAATAGAGGATCTATCACTGGACTACCACTATATCACTATAATAGAGGATCACTGGACTACCACTATATCACTATAATAGAGGATCTATCACTGGACTACCACTATATCACTATAATAGAGGATCTATCACTGGACTACCACTATATCACTATAATAGAGGATCTATCACTGGACTACCACTATATCACTATAATAGAGGATCTATCACTGGACTACCACTATATCACTATAATAGAGGATCTATCACTGGACTACCACTATATCACTATAATAGAGGATCTATCACTGGACTACCACTATATCACTATAATAGAGGATCTATCACTGGACTACCACTATATCACTATAATAGAGGATCACTGGACTACCACTATATCACTATAATAGAGGATCTATCACTGGACTACCACTATATCACTATAATAGAGGATCACTGGACTACCACTATATCACTATAATAGAGGATCTATCACTGGACTACCACTATATCACTATAATAGAGGATCTATCACTGGACTACCACTATATCACTATAATAGAGGATCTATCACTGGACTACCACTATATCACTATAATAGAGGATCTATCACTGGACTACCACTATATCACTATAATAGAGGATCTATCACTGGACTACCACTATATCACTATAATAGAGGATCTATCACTGGACTACCACTATATCACTATAATAGAGGATCTATCACTGGACTACCACTATATCACTATAATAGAGGATCTATCACTGGACTACCACTATATCACTATAATAGAGGATCACTGGACTACCACTATATCACTA